>NC_057803.1:297916429-297924263 GCF_018294505.1 Triticum aestivum | reverse complement strand
GCCTCCGCCGCCACTCACTGTTCCCCGTCGCTTGCGCCGCCGCGTGCCTCGTCGGGCCACGACGCGCGGCATCTCCGTCGCCTCGCCGGCACGGGCTCGCCGGAGGCCGCGCGCCGCCGCCCGCATCTGGCAGTCGGCCATCGGTTCCTTCCCGCGCCGCCTCTCGCCGGAGGTCGGCTGGATCTGCCGAGGCAGGGCTGGATCTGCCCGGCCCCAAGCTTCCCGACCACCCTCCGGTGCCGCCCCGCCGCCCCACCGCCGGTGAAGCCGCCGGCATCGTCGTTGACCTCGAAACCCTAGATCTGGAGGTGGTATTTTTCATCTAAGTCCCCGAAATTCCTAGATCCATATGCCCATGTTCATCGCGTCGTAACTTTGCATTCGTAGCTCCGATTTCTGCATATAGCATATCAGAATGTTCGCCTCAGAGAGTACATCATTTCATCTCATTGCATCATTTTCATTTGAGTTCATCTTGATGTCCGAAATGCTGTTAGAAGAGTGCTACTTGAGTTAATTGTCAGATCTACTGCTCCATTTAGATATTTGTCATTTTTGCCATGATTATTGTGTGCATGATATGCCCATGAGCTCTACATATGTTTTGTTCAGGGTTTTGCCATCTTTCCAGAGGTGCACCCATGTATTTTTGTGATGTGTGTGGTGACTAGCACAAGCTTGCAAAGTGAGGCACTTGGTAATGCTGATTTCAGGGACTTAGCATTTCCACTAAGTCCTTGAGCTGTTTATCTCATATGGCCATATGTTCATGTTGTTTCCTAGTGATCCGTGCCTCTTTTGAGGATGATCAGTAAGGATGTTGTGTTAATCTTGTAGTGCTTTATCCATCCCTATCTTTGTTTGCAATTATGGAGCACCCTAGATTGAGTCAATCGAGCTCTACTTTTGCTATTTCGTGAATCTGGGCAGATTGTCTACTTGTTAGCGATTTTGTCGAGGATGTTGTAGTTGATCCGTGCATGCCATGTTATTGTTCTTGCCATGTCTAGCTTGTGTAATGTGTATTCTCGTTGGGTGTATGCTTAGATTGTCATGCCTTGCTCTGTAGTGAGTGCATCGAGCTCGTTAACATGCCTACTTGATATCTGTTTTCAGCATGCTCCAGTTTTCACTAAGTCCGAGAACTGATTATGTTTTTGCCATGTTCACATGCTTGCAATTGTATTTTCTGATCCCTTTTGGCTCAAGGTCACTAAGGGACTTTTGTTAAGCTCTTTGAGTAGCTCCATGCCATGCTTTACTTTGCCATGTTCAGGTCCTGTAGCATATAGTTTTCATGCTCCGAAGTGTGCTATCTGATCTGAAATTCCAGACAAGTGTTAATTTCACTAAGTTTGAGATCTGTTTACCATATGCATTTTTGCCATGCTTGTTTGAACCTGTTAATGGATGAATTGGCCGTAACTCAGTGCTAGACTTTTGTTAAGCTTCATGAATGGATTCCTGCCATGTATTTTGATGCCATGTTTAGTTGCTGTAGCATGTTCATCTCATTGCATTTAGATGGCTACTTGTTGTAAATCGCAGAACGTGGTCATATTTGAATCGCTTGCCTTTTTCCAAAGCGTAACTCCGATTCCTATGATCTTTATATCGTTTTAAAGCGATTTCATCTCACCTTTCCAGTGGCACACTTGGATTTCCAAGTTGAGGCCAGGTTCATGCATTCCTTGTCAAATCATGCATATGCATCGCATACCGCATCTCGCATATCATACCATGTTCATGTGTGGTTTGTTTACTATGTTGTTTGCTTCTTTCCGGTGTTGCTTCTTCGGGTTGGTTCCGATAACGTCGCGTTTGTGAGGACTCGTTCGCCCACGCCCGTTTGTCTTCTTCATGGACTTGTTCTTCTTCCTTGCGGGATTTCAGGCAAGATGACCATACCCTCGAAATCACTTCTATCTTTGCTTGCTAGATGCTCGCTCTTTTGCTATGCCTATGCTACGATACCTACCACTTGCTTATCATGCCTCCCATATTGTTGAACCAAGCCTCTAACACACCTTGTCCTAGCAAACCGTTGATTGGCTATGTTACCGCTTTGCTCAGCCCCTCTTATAGCGTTGTTAGTTGCGGGTGAAGATTGAAGTTATGTTCCTTGTTGGAACATGGAGATCGTTCCTTTTTGGAACATGTTTACTTGTTGGGATATCACTATATATCTTATTTAATTAATGCATCTATATACTTGGTAAAGGGTGGAAGGCTCGACCTTATGCCTGGTGTTTTGTTCCACTCTTGCCGCCCTAGTTTCCGTCATATCGGTGTTATGTTCCCGGTTTTTGTGTTCCTTACGCGGTTGGGTGTAAATGGGAACCCCTTGATAGTTCGCCTTGATTAAAGCTTTTCCAGCAATGCCCAACATTGGTTTTACCATTCGCCGCCTAGCCTTTTTCTTTTCCCTTGGGGGTCGCGCGCCCAAGGGTCATCATTATTTTAACCCCCCCCCCCCGGGCCAGTGCTCCTCTGAGTGTTGGTCCAACCGAGCGATGTTCGGGGCTACCAGGGGCAACTCTGGGCTGGCCTACCCGACGTCTAGCTCATCTGAGTGTGCCCTGAGAAAAAGATATGTGCAGCTCCTATCGGGATTTGTCGGCACATTCGGGCGGTGTTGCTGGTTTAGTTTTACCCTGTCGAAATGTCTTGTAGAACCGAGATACCGAGTCTGATCGGAATGTCTCGGGAGGAGGTCTATTCCTTTGTTGACCGTGAGAGCTTGTGATGGGCTAAGTTGGGACACCCCTGCAGGGATTTGAACTATCGAAAGCCATGACGCGGTTATGGGCAAATGGGAATTTGTTAATGTCCGGTTGTAGATAACTTGAACCTTAACTTAATTAAAATGAGTCAACTGCGTGTGTAACCGGGATGGTCTCTTTCCGGCGGAGTCCGGGAAGCGAACACGGTGTTGGAGTTATGTTTGACGTAGGTTGTTTAGGATCACTTCTTGATCATAATTTTATCGACCGTGCTTTGCCTTCTCTTCTCGCTCTCATTTGCGTATGTTAGCCACCATATATGCTAGTCGCTTGCTGCAGCTCCACCTCATACCTTTTACCTTACCCATAAGCTTAAATAGTCTTGATCGCGAGGGTGCGAGATTGCTGAGTCCCTGTGGCTCACAGATACTTCCAAAACCAGCTTGCAGGTGCCGTTGAACCGTGCAAGTGACGCAACCAAGCTTAGGAGGAGCTCGATGAAGATCTTGTCCTTTGTGTTGTCCCGTTTCCAGTTGGTCAGTAGTGGAGCCCAGTTGGGGTCGATCGGGGACCTTGTCGCATTTGGGGTTCTTCTTTTATTTTGGTTCCGTAGTCGGACCTTGATTGTATTTGGATGATGTAATGATTTATTCATGTAATTTTGTGAAGTGGCGATTGTAAGCCAACTATGTAACTTCTTCCCCTATTTTATTACATGGGTTGTGTGAAGATTACCTCACTTGCGACATTGCTTTCAATGCAGTTATGCCTCTAAGTCGTGCTTCAACATGTGGGAGATATAGCCGCATTGAGGGCGTTACAAGTTGGTATCAGAGCCTTCCCCGACCTTAGGAGCCCCCACTGCTTGATCGAATTAGCTGACGCTGTTGAGTCTAGAAAAATGTTTTGAGTCATTTAGGAATTATATATCGGAGAGTTTAGGAATGCTTTTTACTTCCCAGTCTCCTCATCGCTCTGGTAAGGCATCCTGACGTAGAGTTTTGACTCTTCTCTTCTCAAATTTCACTAAAAAAAATTTAGGATCACGCGGGTATCTTGGAATTGTTCCGATGGTTTTATGACGAGAATATTGTCTTGGTGCCTCTTGTCAGGGGTTTTGTGGAAGTGTCCCGGGGAGTTGAGCTCTGAGGTGTTGTCGTCATAATTTTATCGTTCCAGTTCTGGAATACCTGAGTTTAGTACGCCAACATCGAAAATCTCTTTTATGCAGTTCGTTGGTGAGATAACCTCGACGCCACCCAGTACTGGGCAGGAGTTCGGGAGTATCGCCATAACTTGTATAACAGATGCTTTTTGAAGGTTGAGGTAGACGATTTCCAAAGGTTTCTTGGTTACGTGTTGAAGGATGGATACAGCTGGATGTAGGATTTGCTAGATTTGGGTGAGATATTATGCTTCCCCTGTATCCCCAACACCTGATTGCATAACCGGAAAGGTTTGGGAGTTTCATAGGTGGGAATCAAGTAGCTCTTAGGATATCTTTCCGACAGATGTATGATATGAAATTGGGGTTCGACGTCTAGTGGTCCGCCTATTCACGGTCGGTTTTATAGTGGTCTCATTGTGTCTTAAAGAGTCCTTGGCTATGCCGACTTGGGGATGCTTCGTATGTCATGTGCACTGCCTTGTACATGATGGTGATGTACGATCGAGCCCATGTAGGCCCCACCACAAAAACTTCGGACGAAATCTCTATCATATCTTTGTTCTGGCTTATTCTGCAAGCCCATCCTTTGTTTTGTTTCGAGTTGTGGTATTCGAGTTGCTTCGAAGTCAAATGTTGATTCCATATCTTTTCCTAAGCGGTGTTCTCATACTTCGATGTGAAGACTAATCCTTCTTGATAATCGAGATTGTCTTGTCAATCCTTTTCAACCGGTGTGTCTCTCTTCAAGTGGGTCAAATCTTGTCAATTTTCGCAAGATCAAATATCAGTCCTTCTCAATGTTGTTTGTTTCATCTGCCCTCAAGTTGCCTTTGTTTTTTTCCCACCCACCCACCCCTTTTTCTTCAAGGATTCAGATTTCTTAATCACTATCGATTTTATTGATGGAAGTCCCTCCGTTCTATTTCCTTCATGTTCTTATCCAGTGATTCTCATGAAGATACTAACGGAGCTTCTAGTTCATCATTCTTCGTTTCTTTTATCTTCTCCGGTGGTTTCAAGTCAAGCTTTGTTGATCTTACCCTTTCCTCATTCCAATGCCTTCTCATACCGGTGCACCTCATAATAATTCACTTCTCACTATTCTTTTGTTTCGGCGTGCTCAAGCTTTCTCAAAAGGCTTGTCTTGTCATCCAAGATCCGTTCAACCTAGTTCGAGGTTGTTATCTTATTCAAGTCATTTAATTCAACTGGTGCAATATCTCTTTTCAAGTAATCGCTCAACGGTGTTTCTTTTGAGTGGGCCCTAACCCACAGGTCTTTTCCCAGGATCTTACCTGACTCTTCTTATTTTCCCGGAGATATCCTCAAATTTCTTGTCAAAGTTTGACGTAAGAATGATTTATCATCAGTCAAATGTCTTCTCCAAGATCTTCCAAATTATTTTCATCGTTGGCTCAACCTCTTCGTTTTGATTCTTCCGGAGTGTCTAAATAATTCTTGGTGGTGTTTCTCGTCGTCATTCTCAACATTTAAGGACCAAGGAATAATTTTCTCTTCAATCATATCCGTTCTCATGAAGATTCGTGATTCTATCTTGTTGCCTTCCCCTCATAATTGATTTCGATTGTGAGAATTCTTTTCACCTATCCGGAGTAATTCAAGAGTCTTCTCAGTTTGTTTTTCCGGAGCCCATCATCTAAGATTTATTAATTCTAGATTTCAGCTCTCACCCTCCTAATTTTACCGGTGTTTCGCTCAAGTGATCTTTAATCGGCTCGTGATCTCTTCGTTCTCTTTTATGTAAATTCCCCTCAAGTATCTTCATTTGTTCTCTAATTCTTCCCGGTGCTTCTTTATTTTTCTTCTTCGTTCATTTTCAATTCTTACGGTGCGTTCAAGATTCTTCTTACCTTGTTATTATATCAATTCATTTGTTGTTTTCAATCCTACCGGTGGATTCGTCGAAGACGTTCTCAAGTTTATGTTATATCTCTCTTAATCCTTGATACGAGAATAAGTAGTATGCCAAATCCATTGATTGTCATCAATTTAATTGGTGAAGGATAAGCATAATGTAATTCTTATTCTTGTTTCATCCAAGTGGTTAATTCCTTATTCCGGAGGTGCATCATATCACATTCGGGGTTCGAGATGCTTTATCTTTTCTTTTCCCGGAGTTCCAAGTTCTCTCAATTATTTCATCGCGAGATCCATTTAAATCATTGCAAGGCTTCAACCTTATTCTTTTCATCTCCATTTCAATTGATCATTTCCTTTATTTCCGGAGTTCTCATGAAAGCTCTACATGATGGTTCATCAAGGATTTATATTCCTTCTCGAAGTGTTCATCGAGATTCTTTTCTAAGAAACTCAAGTTTTCTTCATATTGTAATCCGGAGTGCATTTCTGTCTACCGTATCATTGGAGGTGGTATTATGTCATTCTTGATAATTTGAGTTCATGTTTTAATGATTCACATGCTGTCAAGATTGGGATATTTTAAATCCATCAATCTCGTCATTGGAGCTATCTTGGGTTATATTTCACCTAAAGCCTTCCCTAAGGATTGTTGCTATCTATGGTGTTTATAAATGACCCAAGTTATTCATCTATCCTCCCGGTGAATTAAGCTTCTCATCTCCTTGTTGTTATCGATCTAATATATCGTTTCTGTTAGTGGCAGAATTTCACCTCATAGTTTTGAGATGTTCTCCATTAGCCCACTACAGCCTTGTTCTTTTCATTGTTGGTTTTCAAACAACTCCATTCGACCCTTCTCCTAAGGATGCCTTCTCAAGCTCTTTTGGCAGAAGTTGGCATTTTCTCCTCATTTCTCCTATTTCAATTATCTATCTTCTATTCTTTTGTTCCGGAGCCATTGTGATGTTGCTCTTTTCTCTCATCATCTTGGATCATGTTCTTTTCATGATTATCCATTTAACCAGAGTGTTCTATCCTTTTTGCTCAAGTTCTTTTCACCGTATCAAGTCTTGCATAACTTCTTAAACGGAGTGCTTTCAATATATATCTTGCCCTTCAACCTCAAGGTTTTTCGCAATGTTCTTTGTCCCTCCTTGCTAACGGAGTGTTTTTGACTTTGTTCACCTTTGTTGTATTCTTTTCTTGATTTTTTTTCAACCTCTCAAGGCTATTTTGGTTTCACTCGTTTGTCAAAGAAGCAACTTAGTTTTACCTCTCCTCTTTTCTCTTCCGTTGTTCCTCCGGTGCCATTCTAGATCTCGGGACGAGATCCTCTCGTAGTGGTGGAGTGTTGTAACGCCTAGAGACCGATGTGCCAGGTGTCGTCCAGTTATTCGCTGTTGTGCCTTGTCATTGCTTGCGTGTCATGCATTGCATATCATGTCATCATGTGCATTTCATTTGCATACGTGTTCGTCTCATGCATCCGAGCCTTTTCCCCGTTGTCCGTTTTGCATTCCGGCGCTCCATTCTCCTATGGTGGTCATTTCTACCTTCTTTCGTGTGTGGGGATTAAACATTTCCGGATTGGACTGAGACTTGTCATGCGGCCTTGGTTCACTACCGGTAGACCGCCTGTCAAGTTTCGTTCCATTTGGACTTCGTTTGATGCTCCAACGGTTAACCGAGGGACCGAAAAGGCCTCGTGTGTGTTGCAGCCCAACACCCCTCCAAAGTGGCCCAAAACCCACCAAAACCTCCTCCATCATCTCGGTCGTTCGATCACGATCGCGTGGCCGAAAACCGCATCTCATTTGGACTGTCCTAGCTCCCTCTACATATATATATGTGATCCCCTCCGAAATTCACGCAGATGAAACCCTAAAATTCCTCCGCGCGCCGCCGCACATTTCGTCCCGCGCCGCCGGACATGTCCGGCCACGCCCTCCACCTCACCCGGACCAGTCCGGAGCTGCCACGTCGCCCCGCCGCTGCTCCTCAGCCACTCGCGGAGCGCCACCTGGCCTCCCGCTCCTCCCCGCCGCCGCGGCCCGCGGAGCCC
>NC_057803.1:297903436-297915943 GCF_018294505.1 Triticum aestivum | reverse complement strand
GCACGGGCTCGCTGGAGGCCGCGCGCCGCCGCCCGCATCTGGCAGCCGGCCATCGGTTCCTCCCCGCGCCGCCTCTCGCCGGAGGTCGGCCGGATCTGCCGAGGCAGGGCTGGATCTGCCCAGCCCCGCGCTTCCCGACCACCCTCCGGTGCCGCCCCGCCGCCCCACCGCCGGTGAAGCCGCCGGCATCGTCGTTGACCTCGAAACCCTAGATCTGGAGGTGGTATTTTTCGTCTAAGTCTCCGACATTCCTAGATACATATGCCCATGTTAATCGCATCGTAACTTTGCATCCCTAGCTCCGATTTCTGCATATAGCATATCAAAATGTTCGCCTCAGAGAGTACATCATTTCATCTCATTGCATCATTTTCATTTGAGTTCATCTTGATGTCCTAAACGCTGTCAGAAGAGTGCTACTTGAGTTAATTGTCAGATCTGCCGCTCCATTTAGATATTTGTCATTTTTGCCATGATTATTGTGTGCATGATATGCCCATGAGCTCTACATATGTTTTGTTCAGGGTTTTGCCATCTTTCCAGAGGTGCAACCCATGTATTTTTGTGATGTGTGTGGTGACTAGCACAAGCTTGCAAAGTGAGGCACTTGGTAATGCTGATTTCAGGGACTTAGCATTTCCACTAAGTCCTTGAGCTGTTTATCTCATATGGCCATATGTTCATGTTGTTTCCTAGTGATCTGTGCCTCTTTTGAGGATGATCAATAAGGATGTTGTGTTAATCTTGTAGTGCTCTATCCATCCCTGTCTTTGTTTGCAATTATGGAGCACCCTAACTTGAGTCAATCGAGCTCTACTTTTGCTATTTCGTGAATCTGGGCAGATTGTCTACTTGTTAGCGATTTTGCCGAGGATGTTGTAGTTGATCCGTGCATGCCATGTTATTGTTCTTGCCATGTCTAGCTTGTGTAATGTGTATTCTCGTTGGGTGTATGCTTAGATTGTCATGCCTTGCTCTGTAGTGAGTGCATCGAGCTTGTTAACATGCCTACTTGATATCTGTTTTCAGCATGCTCCAGTTTTCACTAAGTCTGAGAACTGATTATGTTTTTGCCATGTTCACATGCTTGCAATTGTATTTTCTGACCCCTTTTGGCTCAAGGTCACTAAGGTACTTTTGTTAAGCTCTTTGAGTAGCTCCATGCCATGCTTTTCTTTGACATGTTCAGGTCCTGTAGCATATAGTTTTCATGCTCCGAAGTGTGCTATCTGATCTGAAATTCCAGACAAGTGTTAATTTCACTAAGTCTGAGATCTGTTTACCATATGCATTTTTGAACCTGTTAATGGATGAATTGGCCGTAGCTCAGTGCTAGACTTTTGTTAAGCTTCATGTTTAGATGGCTACTTGCTGTAGCATGTTCATCTCATTGCATTTAGATGGCTACTTGCTGTAAATCGCAGAACGTGGTCATATTTGAATCGCTTGCCTTCTTCCAAACCGTAACTCCGATTCCGGTGATCTCTATATCGTTTTCAAGCGATTTCATCTCACCTTTCTAGTGGCATGCTTGGATTTCCATGTTGAGGCCAGGTTCATGCATTCCTTATCAAATCATGCATATGCATCGCATACCGCATCTCGCATATCATACCATGTTCATGTGTGGTTTTTTTACTATGTTGTTTGCTTCTTTCCGGTGTTGCTTCTTTGGGTTGGTTCCGATAACGTGGCGTTTGTGAGGACTCGTTCGCCTACGCCCGTTTGTCTTCTTCATGGACTCGTTCTTCTTCCTTGCGTGATTTCAAGCAAGGTGACCATACCCTCGAAATCACTTCTATCTTTGCTTGCTAGATGCTCGCTCTTTTGCTATGCCTATGCTGCGATACCTACCACTTGCTTATCATGCCTCCCATATTGTTGAACCAAGCCTCTAACCCACCTTGTCCTAGCAAACCGTTGATTGGCTATGTTACCGCTTTGCTCAGCCCCTCTTATAGCGTTGTTAGTTGCAGGTGAAGATTGAAGTTTTGTTCCTTGTTGGAACATGGAGATCGTTCCTTTTTGTAACATGTTTACTTGTTGGGATATCACTATATATATTATTTAATTAATGCATCTATATACTTGGTAAAGGGTGGAAGGCTCGGCCTTATGCCTGGTGTTTTGTTACACTCTTGCCGCCCTAGTTTCCGTCATATCGGTGTTATGTTCCCGGATTTTGCGTTCCTTACGCAGTTGGGTGATAATGGGAACCCCTTGATAGTTCGCCTTGATTAAAGCTTTTCCAGCAATGCCCAACATTGGTTTTACCATTCGCCGCCTAGCCTTTTTTTCCCTTGGGGGTCGCGCGCCCAAGGGTCATCATTATTTTAACCGCCCCGGGCCAGTGCTCCTCTGAGTGTTGGTCCAACCGAGCAATGTCCGGGGCTACCAGGGGCAACTCTGGGCTGGCCTACCCGACGTCTGGCTCATCTGAGTGGGCCCTGAGAAAGAGATATGTGCAGCTCCTATCGGGATTTGTCGGCACATTCAGGCGGTGTTGCTGGTTTAGTTTTACCCTGTCGAAATGTCTTGTAGAACCAAGATACCGAGTCTGATCGGAATGTCTCGGGAGGAGGTCTATTCCTTCATTGACTGTGAGAGCTTGTGATGGGCTAAGTTGGGACACCCCCGCAGGGATTTGAACTTTCGAAAGCCGTGCCCGTGGTTAGGGGCAGATGGGAATTTGTTAATGTCCGGTTGTAGATAACTTGAACCTTAACTTAATTAAAATGAGTCAACTGCGTGTGTAACCGTGATGGTCTCTTTCCGGCGGAGTCCGGGAAGCGAACACGGTGTTGGAGTTATGTTTGACGTAGGTTGTTTAGGATCACTTCTTGATCATACTTTTATCGACCGTGCTTTGCCTTCTCTTCTCGCTCTCATTTGCGTATGTTAGCCACCATATATGCTAGTCGCTTGCTGCAGCTCCACCTCATACCTTTTACCTTACCCATAAGCTTAAATAGTCTTGATCGCGAGGGTGCGAGATTGCTGAGTCCCTGTGGCTCACAGATACTTCCAAAACCAGCTTGCAGGTGCCGTTGAACCGTGCAGGTGACGCAGTCAAGCTCAGGAGGAGCTCGATGAAGATCTTGTCCTTTGTGTTGTCCCGTTTCCAGTTGATCAGTAGTGGAGCCCAGTTGGGGTCGATCGGGGACCTTGTCGCATTTGGGGTTCTTCTTTTATTTTGGTTCCGTAGTCGGACCTTGATTGTATTTGGATGATGTAATGCTTTATTCATGTAATTGTGTGAAGTGGCGATTGTAAGCCAACTATGTAACTTCTTCCCCTATTTTATTACATAGGTTGTGTGAAGATTACCTCACTTGCGACATTGCTTTCAATGCAGTTACGCCTCTAAGTCGTGCTTCGACACGTGGAAGATATAGCCGCATCGAGGGCGTTACACAAACATCATCTGGGTCCCAACGACAATGGTAAAGAGTTCGAGCAAAAGGTATACCGCTCCATGATTGGTTCTTTACTTTATCTATGTACATCTAGGCCAGATATTATGCTTAGTGTTTGCATGTGTGCTCGATTCCAAGCGGCACCAAAGGAGTCGCATCACTTAGCTGTGAAGCGAATTCTTCGATATTTGGCTCACACCCCAACTCTAGGATTATGGTATCCAAAGGGCTCAGAGTTTGATCTGGTTGGATTCTCAGATGCTGATTATGCCGGTGACAAGGTTGATTGCAAGTCTACATCAGGCACATGTCATTTTGTGGGACGATCACTTGTATGTTGGTCTTCAAAGAAGCAGAACTATGTATCACTCTTCACTGCTGAATCTGAATACATTGCTGCTGGATCTTGCTGCGCTCAGCTTCTATGGATGAAGCAAACACTCAAGGACTATGGCATTCATCTGAAGCAAGTGCCACTCTACTGCGACAACGAAAGCGCCATCAAGATTGCCAACAACCCAGTTCAGCACTCGAAGACAAAGCACATTGAGATTCGTCATCACTTTCTCAGAGAACATGTTGTGAAGAAAGACATTGATATCATACACGTCAACACTAAAGAGCAATTGGCAGATATCTTCACCAAGCCCTTGGATGAGAAGAGATTTTGCAAGTTACGGTGTGAGCTAAATATCTTGGAATCCTCAAATGTCCTGTGATGAGGCACATATCCTAACACTTATGCATATTGATGACTTAGATGTGCAACACATGAAGTAAAGTATATCTTCAATCAATGAAGACATACATTCTAAATGTGAATACATTAATGTGGAATTTGACTTTGGAGCGCCATGATAATTGTGCGTCGTGTCTGGGTCTAATACTTCCTATACGGTGGGTAACGCCACCACCAAAGATTTTGTTTGAAGTGTTTCACTCATGGCGTTACATTTGCTATGTCTTCACATTTGGTTTGGCTTCAATCTCAACATGTCTTCATGATTATCTTCGCTATGTCGATTATATATATATATATACTAGTGTTCTATCCTCTACAACATTCACTTATAGCTATGTCTTCTTGTTGAATCTTTTGAACTAAGTGAATGTGATCGGACCCTAACCTCTCTATGCTTTCTATCTCAAACTCTATCTCTCCAAAATCATATGCATTCTTTTGAAACTGTCAAATGTCTTCTATGCGTCCTTGTCAGCAGAAGATACAGAGACAAACATTAAGTCCGTTTTCAATGCTCATTCCTTCACCTGAAACCCGGAGAAGTGGGAACGACCACCCGACAATCCAGGCGTGCGTGGGACGTGGAACAACCCCCGATATGCTGCATGATGGCCACGTGTTCCTCAAATGTGAATCGCCAGGGGCACCTGTGTAATAACACTGAGCCACCCCTGTCCCTATAAATATACGCCTCACCACAGTCATTATCTCTTCTTCCACTCTCGCACGAACCCTAGCGCCACCGCTAGCCCTCGACGACACCGGCGACGAAGCGCTTAGCTTCCGCAACCGCTCCGACGCCGTCTTCACGCTGACCGCGGACATCGTCTTCTCCGCCATCGCCGTAGGTGTCCTCCGTCGCCAAGTTAGGGCACGGACGATCGAACTGCTCGGCCTCCTCTTCCACTCCGTCTAGTAGTTCTTCGTGTGGTAAATAAAACTTCCTTTTTACGGCCCCTTTGATCCTATAGCTTCGTCACTTTCTACCACAAGCAGTTTCTATTCACACAAGTTGGATCTCTTTCATACTGCATCTCATAACATGCGTAGTATATTCACTTATGCTTCACAAAGTAGTTAGATTCCTCACTTGTACTGATCTCTGGATTCGTACAAATCTGGAACCAACTCCTTATCTATGAGTGAATGTCTTCGCACGATGAGGTCAATGTCTTCTAAACTGATTTATCTTCAAAATCTTCTGAGAATGCATATGACCTCTTCCCCTTCCCTCGCACCTTAATGCTGTCACAGGTACATGTCCGTGGGAGAATCCCTTGGTTCTCATAGTCTGCATTCATTTGCAGAATTCTTACATCATCATATAAATTCTCCCGAAGCCAGTTCCTGTTTGTCCAGCAAGCGAAAGCCTTTGAAGCCTTTGAACGTATTGAAGCCCTTCAGTTTAAAGTTCATGGCTTCAGAGAAATCTGCAAGGAAGGGAGGCAGACAGCATCGTGGGGGAACATCAAGAGATTTGCCTGATGACCTCTCAGAGCTCTACAAGACAAATCCTGAAGAGGATTATAATCAGCGCAAGACTCGAATCCAGTGGATTCGAAGATATTGGGCAGAACAGTGGTACAAATACAGATTCGTGACCAAGGAATATGCTGAGAAGAGTGCTATCAAAAGTCCTTGGGGTGATATTCTCTTCCGAGGCCTTCCACCCAAGAACAAAGCTGAAGCTATTACTCAGGGTTTCTATCCGTGTATGGTCCGTGGACCTCAGCTTGAAGATGCCGACCCATCATCATTGCTATGGTGTCATGACGATAATCTCTTCAAGCGCAACTTCCAGCACGCAAAGGCATCGGCCAAGGAAAACAAGAAGTCATTGGGACTAGACTTCAACCCTGGTCCTTCTGCTCCCCGGGCTGACGGCACACGCGATGCAGAACCCAATGTCATCGGTCCTTTCTACAACCTTGATGGCCTCATCACCCACATCTCAGTTCAAGGTGCAAAAGTGGATCATTCTGAGATGATGCTGACACTGATGAAGCCCCAGCTCCTACTCCAAAGCCGCAGAAGCCAAAGAAGGCTAAGGCTTCAAGATCAGCTGCTGCACCAAAAATCTCATGGGCGAAGCCACTGGCTACTGCACCTCCTGAAGACAGTGTGCAGTCTGAAGATTTGTCACGCATCTCCAAGCCCCAGAAGGTCAAGATGCCTCTGCCACACACCGGCCAAGAACTGACAGTTGCTGCTATTCTGTGCAACGATGCCATTGATCTGTCAGTGATGAAGATCTTGCAGATGACGCTCTTGAGAAACTGATCAAGAGCAAAGAAGAAGCAAAAATCTTCAACAATTTACCTCTCTTTGACATGGCAATCATCCACGACTTCATCGATGAGTGGTTTGAAACGCCCAACCTCAGCTTTGAAGACCTGCAACTTCCCATTGGTCTCAGTGTCACCTTCCATGGCGCCATTGCTTCAGAGCTAGCTCTAGCTCAGCGCATTGTCGAACTGAAGCAGAAGATTGACTTTGAGAAAGCTCAGTTCAAGAAGCATATGGCCAAGCTCAGCGTGCAAGAGGTCAAGAACTTCAAGATCATGCTGCACGAGCTTAAAGAAGCCTTTCTCAAGAAGCGTGAAGAAGCTCAAGGTTCTCGTGAGCGCATGAAGAGCCTGGCTGACAAATGTGTGCAAGCCTACAATGAGGCTGAGAAGCGCAAGGCCCTTGGGCGTCCTGGCATTGACCCCAGGATGGCTGCAAAGAAGAAGAAGAAGAAGAAGAAGCCTGCTATGGCCAAACCCAACGCACCAAGGCAGGAAGCAGATCCCATTGTCTTCCCAACTAGCATGACTGGCTCAAAGCCAAAGGCTCGGTCAACCGCTTCAGAGCTGAAGAAGACGAGGACTGCTGAGGCTGAAGCCAGAAAGAGGAAACATCCTGAAGCCTCTGCTACTGCTCCCTCCAAGGAGAAGCGGAAGACCAAGAAGGAACGGGCTGCTCCCACAGAGCCCTTGATTGTTGAACCCATCTCCATGGTTCGCCCTGACGCTAAACCTCAAGAACGTCAACTGACTGTCCATGAGCCTGCTTTCACAGAGGCTCATGAGGTTGAAGAATTTCCAGCAGCTGATCCCACCGCAGCTGAAGACATTGGTCACCATGACCATGTTGAAGATGATGTAGTTCTTCCTCAGCTTGAGCACCAGCAGGTATCATCGCCTGTGCTAACGCACAGCAAACTCATCAGCATTGGTCGTCTTCTGACGCCAATTGCTTAGGATGCATCATGGGCTGATCGCCCACAAGCACAAGAGGAAGATGACTTTGAGGCCCAGCCAACTCCAACTCCATAGGCGTCGCCAGCGTTACGCAGGCTTCGCAAAGGACCAAGGCCTCCAGTCTCTGAGTCTGAAGCTAAAGCTGCTGAAGACATTCCGGCTGCATCAGCCGATGAAGAAGAAACCCCAAGTGCTGCTACACCCCCGTCTCACCAAGAAGCTGTTCTCGAGGAGAACGTGACTGTGACCGACCGTCCAGCTCATCAAGTGGAGGTTGAGAATCGTGAGGCTGCCACCACCAACACCAATGAAGCCACAAATGTTGTCATGCCTGAAACCAATGTGGATCCTACACCAACAAAAGCACCAGAAGTCAGCGAAGCCACTGGTGCTACTGCTTCTGTTCCTGCGCCTGCTGCTGGTCCTCAGTTTGACTATCATGTTGAGCACATGCCTCAGGTACAGAAGCCAATCCCAAGATTGCCCAGGTTTCCAGGTCCTGCATCAGCACCTGGATCCTTCAATGTCAATGGCTTCAAAGCAGACAACACTTTCTTCAATAGCTCCAGGAACCCCTACTCAAGGGAAAGAATATCATCTGACCGGTTCTGGAGCTATCCGCAGTGAAGCTATTACTCCTGCATTCTATACAATCAAGGTCGCATCTTCCCACATAAGCGTCTTGACATCGAAGCAATAGCTGGTCTGCCCTGTTTGGAAGAAGCTCTGGATTGCTTCAAAGAGGTTGGATTGCTGCCGTTTGTCACCGACCAAGAGCACTGGAATGAAGAGTTGCTGCTTCAATTCTATGCCACACTTCACATCCGTGGATACAACAGAGATCCGAAGACTTGGGTCCTGGAGTGGATGACAGGAAATGTTCATCACGAAGCCAAAGCCTTTGATATCATTGAGGTCACTGGTCTGCCCACTCTTGGCGATCTCTACGAACATGGCTATCAGCTTCACAGTGAAGCTGTGGAGAGCATCTTTCAGAGGCTTGAACCTAACATGCTTCAGATGCTCAGTATGATGAAGCCATTGCCCCAAGATGCTGCATATCCCAAGGAGTTCTTTGTTGAAGACCTTGAGTATCTGCCCAGGACTATTTATCACATCATAAGGCGAACTCTCTGGCCCATCAAATGACATTCTCCACATGCCAAGCTGGAAGGTGCAATGAAGACTTTGGTCTTCTATATTCTTCATGGCAAATGCTTCAATGCACATGACTTCTTCATCCGCCAACTTGCTGCATCAGGCTCTGATCTTTTTGGCTTGAAGTTCTACGCTCCATGGATAATGCGGCTGATTAAACTCCACTCCTCTATCTCATATCAGCCATCTGCTCGCAATCATCGGATCTTTCTGCCTGATGTGGATATGTTTGTTGAAGCCATTTATCCTGAGCCTGCCAAGGAACCTCTTAGTCTTCAAAATGAGGAGCATCAAAGTTTTTCTCAGAACATTGAAGGAGTTGAAGCAGTCACTCGTGTTTATCCTTTGGCTGGCACTACACGTGCACCACATCCTGCCCTTACTGAAGCCATCGATAGCACAATTGCCCAACGACCCAAGAAGCGCACTCGTGTTCTCAATGACCGAGAGCTTCTGGTGGCTCTTCATCAGAAACAGGATAGGCATCATGACTGGCTGAAGCGGCAAATGCAAAGCCTCTTGGTGGATGTCAACCGCATTCGCAATCTTGCCACCAAGAATGCCTTTGTTGCACATGAAACCTCTCGACGCACATGGAAAGGGCTGACGCTAATGTGCTCTGAAGATGATCTTCAAGAGGATGGCTTCTCTGAACGCTTCAAGCTTGACTCCACACCTCCTCGAAGGGTAGTGCTGCGACTAACTCCATCTCTTGAAGACTCTGAGTTCTCTTCCTCTGCTGCAACTGTGAATTCCAGAGTGATCGAGGATGAAGACGATGCTACTTCACCGCCACCTCCTTCAGCATGCTTCGACACTGCTCCAAGTTCTTCTGCACCGCCGAACACCACCGACGACCCTGCTGCTTCACCTACTCTTCATGGGAGCGAGTAAATGCTCTATGTCTTCAAACCTTTTTGGTCCTTACTGACAAAAGGAGGAGAAGCATATGAGTTTGATAGTCTTCAAGCGGGTCCACATGGGCGGTTGCTTTATATTTTGCCTCGTGTTTACAACTCTCGTTTTGATACATTTGGTTCTTTGAGTTGTAACACTTAAACTCGATGGTCGTCTGCTACTTATTTGCCACTTTGTGATGCGATGATAAATTCCGCATGTGCGACGATAAATTCTGCACTTAGATCATTTTGGTAGACGTCCATTTTCCATTATGCATGTCATTATCTTCACATACCTTCTCATGCATAATGAATTGTCATCATAAGTTGAAGAGGATCTCCACGAGTACAACCTGCCATGTGCATTTGCATTCCAAAAGAAAATTACTTATATGCACATCTTCAGGGGGAGCCCTTGCAACTTATGAAGACAATTCCTTATCCTTTACAATTTCACATATTATATTCCCCATTGAAAACTTCAACTAGTTTGTCATCAATCACCAAAAAGGGGGAGATTGTAGGTGCATCTAGTGCCACCCCTAGTTGGTTTTGGAGTATTGATGACAAACCTAGTTGAGGGACTAATGTGTTTGTGAGAATTGCAGGATAACACAGGTAGAAGTCCCTCATTGATTCGGTTTTCCTACCAGAAATGACCCCTAAAAATGTATGAAGACATTGATGTCAAAGGTGGTTTATGAAGATATTCTCATTGAAGACTATGACAAGAGAAGACATCACATGAAGCCTATGGAGCTCGAAGACTTAGATCTTTCGTAGTTCTGTTTTTCCTTTGTTGAGTCATAGGAACCACCATACTGTTAAGTGGGGTCCAAGAGAACCAGTCAGAATGACTAAAGTGATGCTTAACCAAAACCTATGTCTTTGAGTGAAGACTACGAGAGCGAATCTTGTCCAGAGTCGGACAAGTCAGCTTTGCTTGTAGCCCAAGTAAAGTTGTCGTGTGAGTTTGAAATCTAACCGTTGGAACACGTGTCAATTCCTTAGTGACCCAGGGTCATTTTGGACAAATTAGGTCGGGTTGCCTAGTGGCTATAAATAGCCCACCCCTACAACCATAAACGGTTGGCTGCTCAGAGTTAGAGTACAGCTTTTGTCGTTTGAGAGCAACCCACCTCGAAGCCTTTGAGAGAGAGAATTCCTTGCGAGGATAAAGTCCTAACCACCCATAGCCAAAGAGTGTTAGGCATCACTTAAGTCTTCTTGTCTGTGTGATCTGAAGACTTATTACACTTGAGGACTGTGAATCCTCCAGCCGGTTAGGCGTCGCGTTCTGAGCATCCAAGAGACATTGTGGATCGCCGGTGAACGAAGTCTGTGAAGGTTTGGGAGTCTACCTTGATGACTTACCAGAGTGATTGGGCGAGGTCTGTGTGACCTTAGCTCAAGGGGAATACGGTGAGGACTGGGTGTCCTGAGCTGCATGTTCAGGACTGGGTGTCCGGGACTGTGTGTCCTAAGGTTTAAATACCTAGCCGCCCTAACCAGACGTACAGTTGTCACAGCAACTGGAACTGGTCCAACAAATCATTGTCTTCAACGAGTCACCGGTTTCATCCTTCCCTTCCCTTTACTTACTGTTGGTCCTTGTGAAGTCATTATATGATTGCACTATCTTCTGTCTTCACTGAGTGACTGCGTGTTCTGTTTGGCTTCATAATATCTTCCTACCTGATCCTTACTACGTTGCTGCTATTAGTCATTGTGCTTTCGCTTCATTGAATACATGACTATGGTTTGCCTAGTGTAGTCTACCTTCCGCTGCATAGTAATAGGTTTATCTCTATCGTTTGTCTTCGAAACTTCCACGTTTTGAAGACTTTCATAAAAATCGCCTATTCACCCCCCTCTAGTCGATATAACGCACTTTCACCTAGGGTATGCCTATGTTGTTCATCTTGGGTTGGAAACAAATAGTAAAGCAATCATCATCTGTCTTTTTATTAAATTAAAGCAATCATCAGCCTGCTATCATTATTTTTGGATCCATCCACTGGTTGTTACCATCACTCTAGATTTCTGCATGCTCTCCTTACATAATATCACCATATTTTTTTCGTATGCATGTCAGATATTGTACATAGTCATGCTGAACATGTAGAGAAAAAGAGAAGAGTTTTGCGCGACAATACAATGTCATGCAGACATCGCTCCATGGTGGGTTCAATGGCAAACCCTCTCCCCTCTCCAGATTGTAATCCAGAGGAAGATATCTGTTCTGAGGTGGATTCAGATGCAGCTGACCATTCCTATTTACCCGCAAGGTGTTTGGTCTACCTTGGCATGATGATGTTACTGATATCATGCATGTGTTGCCTTGAAGTGCATGCTTTTGACATCATATATGTCATCTGCTTAGTTTAGACATGTTCTGTAATGCCACCTGTTTAGTTTCTATATCATATATGGGACTTATGCAGTCTCATGTCTTTTAGCCAGCCATAATATATGTGAAATGTGCAATGCCATCCTGTTTAACCAGGCATCATATATTTGAATGATATCTTGCCCATCCTTTTCTTCATTGCATTTCCATTTTGTTGACAATGTTTGTACATTAAACTACTCTTCCCATGAATCAGCCATTTGGGCGGGAGATGGAAAAATGTGGAGTGAAAACAAGGCACTACAGGAATCAGCTACTTTGCCATCTGCCAGCTCTTTGCCGCCAGCTAGCGGACGGCAAAGAAGCTCTTTGCCATCAGCTACCTGAAAGCAGACGACAAAAAACAGGCTGATGGGAAAGAAAGCCTTTGCCATCAGCCTGTTCTTTGCCGTCGGCTAGCTGACGTCAAAGAATCTTTGTCGTCCGCTAGTAGACGGCAAAGAGGGATGGGGCCCCACTGAGGAGCTGGTTAAAAAAATACTTAATGGCCCCCCTCTTTGCCGTCCGCTAGCGGACGGCAAAGCGCACATTAGCGGATGGCAAAGGTGGCGGACGGCAAAGATTAAACGTATCTAATTAACGGCCGGCGCGCCCCACCCCCTCTCTCTGTTTCCCTCCCACACACGCACGCCGCCGCCCG
>NC_057803.1:297744903-297902436 GCF_018294505.1 Triticum aestivum | reverse complement strand
CCCGACACCGACACGGCACTACCCCGACATCGACACGACACCTCGACCCCCCGACCCCGAAACAGCACCCCGACCCCGACACGGCACCCCGACACCGACAGGACACCCCGACCACCGACACCTCCCGAAAAGGTGTTCTTTGGCCTTCCATAGGCCGAGGGGGTCATATATTTGTGAATTATTAGTTAGGTCATATATTTTTCGATTTTGTTATGAAAAACATCATATATAATTGTGTTGATCGTGTAGTTTTAAATGTGCAGTTGTTTCATCGCTGCGAGGTTTGGTGTTCGACGACCTCGCCGTGCGTTTGACGAGCTCTGCTCCTTCGTTCGTGGGTGAGCACAAATGACAAGTCCTCCTCCCCCATTAATTATTTGATCTATTCCGATGAAACTTGATAGCTAGCTATATATGTGTCTTGAATCATCAGTGCGTAACCAATATGTGTCTCCCATTCGAAAGCGTCATAGTCATAAATATGCATGCATTTGCATATTTATAACCTTGATTCTTTCGAATTGTCCAACACTATCCATGGACAGCCCGAGTATGTGTAGATTGGGTTCGTTTTCCCATATGCTTTGCTCCGGATCCGACGCATATATTTCGTGAGTGCCTCCCCTGTTGTTCTCCGGGTACACATCCTCTCTGTTTATTGCAGAGACGTGTATCAGGAGAACAGCGGGGAGGTGCTGCCGAAATTTTGCGTCGGATCCGGGGCATAGCATGGGAAAATGAACCCAATCTACACATACACGGGTGGGATTAGGATCTATCATTACCTATTAGAGTGTAGGTTGCATGGACGTAATAAAATTGACAAAGTAGATCAACTGATGAATATATACATGGTGAATTACATATATAATTGTTGTGTGTCCAGTAGCTCTGGAAGTCAAGATGAGTGACCGTGCTTGGATGTATACCGGTCACACTGGTCAGAACAAATGGAGCGCTGAATGGTTCACAAAAACTAAGGGGTTTGTGCAAGCCGCATTTGCAAATGGCCAAAAGAAAACCTGGTGCCCCTGTTTCCGGTGCGGCAATTGGGAAAAGAAGACAGAGGCTGAAATGGGCAAACACCTGCAGAAGAGTGGTTTTACGCCCGATTATACGGTGTGGACATTTCATGGTGAGTCTGCCCAACGTGACCGAGCTGAGGTGGATCGTCGTCGCACCGACGAGCATGGTACCGGGATGGAAAACATGGTGCAAGGCTATATGATGCTCGGGATTCGGACGAGGAGATGGAGGAATCTGCAAAGGCCTTCAATGAAATGTTGGAGTCTTCGAAACGTCCGCTCCACGAGCACACTAAGCTTTGTCAGTTGGATGCCATCTCACAAGTAATGGCTCTGAAGGCTCAGTTCAACTTGGGCAGAGAATGCTATGACGCAATTATGACAATATTTGGACGCTTTCTACCCAAAGGCCATGTAATGCCTGCAAACCTGTACCAGTCGGACAAAATCCTCCATGCACTGAAGATGCCCTATGAGAAGATACATGCCTGTGAGAAAGGATGTGCCTTATTTAGGCTTGACTATGCGGACTTGAACTATTGTCCCATTTGCAAGTCTTCCAGGTATATTGTGGTAGACAACGGTATGGGTGAGAAGACACAGACCAAAATCCCCGTTAGTGTTCTTCGGTATATGCCAATCGTACCAAGACTTCAACGTCTTTTCATGGTCGAAGAGACGGCCAGACAGATGACATGGCACAAAACAGGCAAAAGAACCGAACTAGATGCAAATGGGAATCTGATGATGGTACACACATCGGATGGTGTTGCGTGGAAAAAGTTTGATGAATTACATGCTGACAAAGCGGCAGATCAGAGGCATCCTCGAGTCGGCATCAGCACGGATTGGTTCAATGTGTTTGATATGACGGCAGCCCAATACAGTTGTTGGCCCGTATTTGTCTTTCCACTCAATCTCCCCCCCGGACAGATTATGCAAAGAAAGAACATTTTCCTGACGTTGATAATTCCAGGACCCAACTATCCGGGCAAAAATATGAATGTGTACATGCAGCCGCTTAAGGACGAATTGCAAGAAGCCTGGGATAATGGGTTCAAGACATACGACGCCTTTAGCAAACGGAACTTCATAATGCGTGTCTGGTACATGTACTCGACGCATGACTTGCCGGCGTATGCGCTATTCGTTGGCTGGTGTGTGCATGGAAGGTTCCCGTGCCCCACATGCAAGGGAGCTCTTGAGTTTCGTTGGCTTCAGGCCGGTCGCAAGTTTTCTTGCTTCGACATGCATAGACAGTTCCTGGATCCTCGCCATAAGTTCAGGAAAGACAAGAAGAACTTCATCAGGGGTAGAGTTGTCAAAAACTCTGCACCACCTGCGTTGACAGGCCAACAGACCATGGATCAGTTAAACGCTCTCGAGCCAGATCCACAACGTCCAGGGTACTTCAAGGGGTATAATACTAAGCACACGTGGACTCACAAAGCATGCTTATGGGATCTGCCTTACTTCAAAGACCTCCTTTGCCCTCACAACATCGACGTGATGCACACTGAGAAGAATATCGCCGAGGCACTTTTTGATACATTGTTCGGCATAGATGGGAAGTCAAAGGATAATACTAAGGCTAGAGTCGATCTGGAGGCGCTATGTGATAGGCCGTTACAAAACATGAAAGAACCGAAAGGAAAGGAGAACTGGACGAAGCCAAAGGCATGGTTCAATCTTGGAAGGCCAGCTATGAGGGAAATTCTCTTGTGGGTGCAACAGCAGTTGATGTTCCCCGATGGGTATGCAGCGAATCTAAAGAGGGGAGCGAATCTTGATAAACTGAAGATATTTGGTCTCAAGAGTCATGATTGGCACATATGGATTGAGCGGGTAATGCCGGTGATGTTGCGTGGCTTCATCCCTGAGGATGAATGGCTAGTACTGGCAGAACTCAGCTATTTCTTCCGTGTTCTTTGTGCGAAAGAACTATCGCCTGGCGTGCTAGAAGAAATGGAAGAGTTGGCGCCAGAGTTGATCTGCAAGTTAGAGAAGATCTTTCCACCGGGCTTCTTTAATCCAATGCAGCATTTGATTTTGCATCTCCCGATTGAGGCAAGATTGGGGGGCCCGTGCAAAATCGTTGGTGCTACCCAACTGAGAGGATGCAGAAGACGCTTCGAGAAAAATGTAAAAATAAACATAGAATTGAAGCATCGATGGCTGAGGCATTCATCACAGAGGAGGCGGCAAACTTCGTAACAGCGCACTACGAAGCCAAAAATCGTCATTTGCATAATCTGAAGCCTCGGTACAATGCTGACGAGCCTAAAAAGGGTGGATCCAACCTCAGCCTATTCAAAGGGAATCTCGCACCAGCTAGTGTTTCACATCCAGTATCTTTGGATAACGAAGAATGGCGGACCATTTCATTGTATATCCTCAACAACCTGATAGAAGTGCGGTCGTACATCGAGTAAGTTCTCGGTACATTGTTTCGCAACTTCTATTTCCTTTGAACTACTCTTATTCCTAGATATGTCATACAGTCGATACATCGCCATATTCTCGTATGGAGCGGAGATCCAAAAGGATTCCGTCAAAGAGTATGAGCTTCTCGCAAAGCAAGGAGGTGGCTATCCCGGTTTCATCTGTTGGTTCAAACAAACGGTAATCTCTATTAGACAATTTCATTTCATTCGCTAATTTGTGCATAATGCAACAATCCTTTCATATTAAACTTGTAGGCTAATTCAGAGTCTATGGACACCGAATTGAGACAAGTCGCTAATGGTTTTGACTATAAGGTCCGTTCATTTGACAAGTACGACATCAACGGGTATCGCTTTCGTACCTATGGCAAAGAGCTATCTATGGCCGACCGAAAGTCTACAAATTGTTGTGTATCTGCTATCGGCGAAGGAGGTACCGAGTATTATGGGAGAGTTGAAGCAATTTATGAACTTCTGTTCTATGGTGAAAACCCACTGAATGTCGTAGCCTTCAAATGTTATTGGTTTCAGCCGAAGGAGACTAGAAGGACTCATGAACATATAGGGCTAGTTGAAATCAACCAAAGCACTCATTTAGATGTTCCTGATGTCTATATTATGGCTCAACAGGCGACCCAAGTATTCTATCTACCGTGGGCCTACCAAACTAATCCAAATCTGAAAGGTTGGGATGTCGTTTATGAAGTGCCGCCACGTGCTAGACTTTCTCCCCCAAAGGAAGAGGATTATGAACCTCACATTAACCCAGACACATATGAAGGAGAATTCTTCCAAGAGACACGTCTTTCCAAAAAGCGTTTCAAGAACCGCTATACTTCACCCCAAAACATTGAAGTAGACAGCGACAATGAATCCGACATCACCCCAGAGGAGGAAGAAGAGCCGGAACAAGAAGAGGTTACTGTTGCGGATGACCTGTCAATGCTTGACCGATTACGTCAAGGTGGCCTTGCACATGTTGATGCCAATGAACCCTATGAGCCCATCATTGATTATAGTGATGATGATGATTATGCATTTATTGATGATACTGATCGAGATTATTAGTAGTGTCAGGTATTC
Organism: Triticum aestivum; assembly: GCF_018294505.1. NCBI lineage: Eukaryota > Viridiplantae > Streptophyta > Magnoliopsida > Poales > Poaceae > Triticum > Triticum aestivum. The sequence continues at coordinate 297,897,884 of NC_057803.1, read as the reverse complement.
AATTTTTTTATGTTGTACTTGATGATGATACACTTAAGTGATATACATATTATTATTCATGTCGGTACTTTTTTTATGTTGTACTAATTTCGTTTATTCTTTGTCATGGCAGGTGTTGAAAGATGGTGGGCGCTGGTCGGGAGCGCGCCGAGGCCCCTTCTTCGTCGGCGCGTGGTTCTAGGTCTTCCATTCCACACGCACCTCTCCGCCGAGCGTTGCTGGACAGTATGGCGACACTGCCGGGCCCTTCTTCGTCGACCGCGGTGCCCAGCAGGGGACGAGGTAAGAAGAAGAGAGGAGGTGGAGCACGTGGTCGCGGGAGAGGAGGTAGGGTGACTCTTACGGCGCCTTCCTCGCCACCGCCCCCAACTGTTTCACCCGAGCATGTGACTACTAGGGTGGACTCGTCTGAGGAGGAGGCTGCACGGACTCCGGTCCATGAGCCTCCGGTCCACGAGTCTTCGGCCCACGAGCCTCGGGTCGACGGGCCTTCGGCCCACGAGACTTGGGCCCACGAGACCCTGGAGGAGCACACGTCTGGATGGGGTACCTGGTCGGGTCAGCCTGAGCATGGCGGGGAGCCGAGTGGCCATGCTGATGATGGCGGGGAGCCGACTGATGAGGAGGGGGAGGAGGGGGACAACGTCTACCAGCGTGGTGCTACACGGCTCCCGTCCGTGCCGGTGACCCGCGAGCAGAGGTGGTTGATTTTCCCTGATGGGAGAGGTAGGTAAGTGCATTTAATATTTTTGTACCTTCTGCATTCATGTTTCTTCAAATAACTAATGCGTTGGCCTTGTCATGCTGCAGGGGTTGGGACCACCATCATAGTGTCCGCCGGCCCAACTCCGTCCTTGGAGTTCTTTGCCGGCAAAACTTCCCGGGGTTTGTCAGGTTGCCTGGTGAGGGTCGGCTTCCAGAGCTTGGATTGAGCTGGGAGCACTACGTGGCTGCCCCGGCCCCGCCGGATGAGATTATCGACGGTGTCGTGTGCGACACAAGGGCAGACATGGTGATCAGAAAGTTCTGGGTAATTTCTCCTTTACACATTTAAAAATCTTCAACTAGCTAGTTATTAATTGTACTAATCAATATTGTCTCATTTGATTGCAGACATTCTATAGGTGTGAGGAGGGATACGAGGAGGACGCGACACATGTTATCGAGAACGTCTGCAAGCGCCTACTCTAGAACTTACGGCACGAGGCTCGGGTGCAGGCTGTTCGAGACTACTACGCCTTGCGTGGTTTCAAGAAGACCAAGCCGGCGTGCCGCAATAAGTTCCTGAGTAAGGAGCAGTACATGAAGGTAATTCTTAAGGCCTTCTCTACTTAAGTTCCTTCATTTAGTAATTCTTAGCCGTAGCGCTCAAGTTTCTATTTGCTAACTTAGGCGCCTCCGAGATGGTGTGCGGATCGGATGGATTGTTGGGAGGTGTTGGTCGATGAGTGGTGCTCAAAACAATGGCTAGCCCTCCGCAACGAGGCCAAGGACAAACGTGCCCAAATGGAAGGTGTGCCACACCATCAAGGCATCTCCAACTTATATCAGTTCGGGCGCAACTGGGTATGTGGTTTGCTTCATGATTCATGCAATTCATTCATCATGCTAGCTTGAGCCCTTTAATTACTAATTTTCATTGTTTCTCTCTTTCAGGCACGCTACAATAAGGCGGATAAGGTGCCAGAGGTGTACGACCTGTATGCCATGGCCCACACTGCCTCTTTCAAGAAAGTCAAGGCTTTCTCTCAGTCTGACCTCGATGATGCAAACAACTTCACCAACATCTCCTCCCACAACAAGCTCGTGAGATATAGAGATGAGGGGAAGGCGAGGAAAGGGGAGGACTTTAACCCGAGCCAGGGTCCCATTGATCCAGAGCTGGTGATGATATCTGGTGGCGGGAGGTCCCATGGCTCCATAGCCATTGGAGATGGACTTATCCATTGTCCTAGCACTCTCCCGGAGATCAAGGCGCGCCAGTCGAGCTCCGCTCCTAAGATAAGGCCTCGTGAACGGCCAGTGCAACTCGCCATCAAGGTTAGTGATACATACTCAGTTATCTTTCTCCATTACATTGTGTGCGCTTCCATCAATGATTACAAATGGTCATGTGAGTGGTGTTGCAGGCTGCTATACAGAGTGAGAGAGATAGAACGGAGAAACTTCTGGCGGAGGCGGCGGAGAGGTAGCGGGAGTTGGAGGAGAGGACGACAAAGATGATGGAGGAGGAGAGGGCACAGAATGACATGCAGGCAAGGGCCATGTACGAGCTCCTTGTGGTAAGTTTCTTCTGCAGATTAGCCAAAACATTCATGTAGTGTTTGTCTCATTACTAACTAGTATGACTGAGTCGTCAAAACCAAATGTGCAGTCTGTGTGCAAGAAGACAGGTCATACCGCTCCGCCGATGCCAGTGATTGCTCCTGGGACCACGGTGAGTTTTATTTGAATGGACATTACTTGCTAGTCTTAACATTTGAGTGTCATCATGCTAACAAGACATTGGAAATGATCTCTGGTGCAGCGTAACTCCAGACAAGCATCACACGATCCTTCTCCAGCTACCGACACGAGCCACCCCGCTCCTACACCTCCTGGATCTTGGTAAGTTTATCTAGTGTTTTGCTTAACACATGCATAAAGACCTAGACTTAGCTTTATTTCCTCCAATGCTTACCATAATGACCTAGACTTAGCTTCTTCTCCTCCAAAATGACTTAATAAGCTTACTGACCTCTAAAACCATCCATTTTACCTAAGTTAGATCTAAAACAATCTGTACTTAGCTTACTTATGTCAAAAATTGCATAATTAGCTTAGTTAGCTCATAGACGATCCATTTTACCTAAGTTAGCTCTAAAATGACCCATTTTACCTAGGTTAGCTTATAAATGATCCAGTTCATCCAAGTTAGCTAAAAAATGACCCATTTTACCTAGATTAGCTCCTAAATGATCCATTTTACCTACGTTAGCTTTAAAATGACCCATTTCACCTAGGTTAACTCCAAAATGACCCATCTTACCTAGGTTATCTCATAAACGATCCATTTCAACTAATTTAGCTCATAAACGATCCATTTCACCAAGTTAGCTAAAAAACAACCCATTTCACCTAAATTAGCTCTTAAATGATCCATTTCACCTAAGTTAGCTCAAAAAGATCCATTTCAACTAAATTAGCTCATAAATGATCCATTTCACCTAAGTTAGCTCAAAAACGATCCATTTCAACTAAGTTAGCTCATAAATGATCCATTTCACCTAAGTTAGCTAAAAACCGATCCATTTCACCTTAGTTACCTCAAAAACGATCCATTTGACCTTAGTTAGCTCATAAACGACCCATTTCAACTAAGTTAGCTCATAAATGATCCATTTCACCTTAGCTAGCTCATAAAAGACCCATTTCAACTTAGTTAGCTCATATATGATCCATTTCATGTAAGTTAGCTCATAAATGACATACTCTTCTTGTTCTAGTCTTCTTCTTGTTCTACTCTTCTTGTTCTAGTCTTCTTCTTGTTCTACTCTTCTTCTTGTTCTACTCTTCTTGTTCTAACTTTCTTATTTTTCATTTTGCAGATTTCATTCACTTGACGAAAGCTTGCATAGATGGAGTGCTCCTTATCCCTTTCTCTGTTTCTTTTGTATCGTTGAACTATGCATGTAGCGTTGGATGAAACTATTGTAATATATATGGTTGGATGCCTCTATGTTGAACTTGTTATGTATGATGGAACTATGCATGTAATATATATGGTTGGATGATGAAGTTATGTGTTGGATATCTTATATGTTTGCTCTGTAATGGCCTTTTGAAATATATCTATATATGTCATATATATTTGTGATGAAAATTGTTGGATTTAATAAAAAACAGATAAAAGAGCCAATATGCAGGCTCTTTGCCGTATGCCACCGACGGCAACGGGCTCTTTGCCGTCCGCCGCGGACAGCAAAGAAGACATGTGGCATCCAGCTATGCTTCCTGGGAGCTGACCCATTTGGTCAGTTTGCCTACAGTGGCAGACGGCAAAGAACCTGCACTTTGCCATCAGTGGCAGACGGCAAAGAACCTGCCATGTAGTGACGTGTAGATGACATCATATGGCGGACGGCAAAGACACTAGAAATTTTGCCGTCAGCGGCGGACGGCAAAGGCCTGCCGTTAGCCACTTAACGAACTGACAGCGCAATTATTGCCGTCCGCTCTCTTTGCCGTCCGCCGCAGACGGCAAAGGGCCTTTGCCGTCAGCCGCCAGGAAGCAGACGATAAAGTAGCTGTTTACCGTAGCCTACTTTGCCGGAGCCTTTTGCCGTCCGCAGCTGACGGCAAAGGCCTTTGCCGTCCGCCGTTCATGCCTTTGCCATCCGCCGTGGCAGACGGCAAAATAGCTGATTCCTGCAGTGAGGCCTTCAGAGCAGATAGTGCTACATGTCGAAGCAGATCTCTTGTTGGGTCCCGATAGCTCCTCGGAGATGGATTCAGAGACATATGACCAGTCCTATTCCCCCACCAAGGTGTATGCTCTAACTTGGCACGGTTATATTGCTGATATCATGCATATGGTGTGTTGCATTGCATAGTTTAGACATCATATACACAATATTCAACACCATGTTCTTAGTTCAGACATCATATTGAATGCCCTCTGTTTAGCTTATAAATCACATATGTGACTTAAATCATGCGATCTTGATTACTTAGATAACATGTATGTGAATTATCTCATGCGATCCTGTTTAGTTATTCATCATATCTTTGAATTATGTTATGCTATGTTATCCAGTTTAGATAGACATCATATATGTGAAATTATGTCATGCTATCCATTTTAGTTAAACAATATACATGTCAACTATTTCATGCCCTCTTTTTTCCACACTATCTATTGCATCTGTCTCTCATACAATGTCTGTACATTCAACTATGTTTCCTATTTATCAGCCATTTAAATTGGAGCGGGTGATGCCAGTATCTAGCAGAGTAAAGACACGGTCTTCAAATAAAATAGTGCTACCTCTTGGTGGAGATAGTACCCCGGTTGTACATGCATGAGAACTAGCCCTACCACACATAACCAAGACTCTCGCAGATTGTACCCCTACTGCGATGGTCAGAGAACCAGCTTCACCCAATCTAACCCCAACCCCAGCAGATAGTAACCCAGTTCCTGTTGACACAACACCATATCCACCACAGAGCTCCCAAACAAGAGCAGTTAGTAAGGCAGCTCCAGTGCCCAAAGGGCCAGTACTACCACGGCAAACCCCAACTCCACCAGTTAGTATGCCTATTCCTGTGAAGGAAGCACAACCAGCCAATCGTAGTTTAGCATCTATCACATTTGATGTATCTTCCCATCTTGTTAATTTTATACTGAAGATGAAGGAAAATTCCAGTTGCAGGTGTTTGTCCAGGAGTTATGTGTAAGTAATTTTATTCATGGAAATTACTTTGCTTTGTCCCATACATTCTACCTCCATGATGGTTATAATACATGAAATTTTCCCATTTTTCTCTATAGAGAAGGACCGATTCGGAAACTCGGGATGAGGTAACCTGTGCTAATACCTTTGCTATCTTCAAGAATGCTTGGTGGCAGTATCAGAATTACCTGAAGAAAACGTACTTCACTGGCAAAGAAACTCATCAAATTCCCTTATGTTCTCCGGAGACACATTTACTGGACGATGACTGGGAATGCCTTGTTCTGTACTAGTCCCGAACCAAGAATGTGGTAAGGTCTATGAGCTCATTTTTGAAGTACTATATTCTTGTGTCTTACTATACTCTGTTCAGGTAGAACAAGTGCTTAACCCTGAAGAACAAATGTTCTAATTTAAGATTCCATTGCTATCGTGCATACTGCTTTGCTCTTGTATCACTGTATTTACTCATGCAAACTTATTTTTAAATTGAAGGATCCAATCGAAACTCCAATGGCACAACAAGTATGTTCAAGCATGTTTCTTTAACAGGTTTGCTCTTATCAATAGCTCTGCTGATTTCAATTTCAATTATGTATACAGTTGAATTCTCATATCACACACGTTACTAGCATCACAACAGAGCCAATAGTGTTGATGTACATGTAGACTCGTCGTACCCATCTGAAATCTTGTTGTGCCATGTAGTTTCCCACGCTTTGTATTCTTTCACTACTGATTTGTCTTGAACTGATATGATTTGAACCGTGTCTCCATTTTGATTTGGCAATACAATGCAGTGACCATATCCCATAGATATATGTTTGTTTGATGCTTTTATTATGTACTAGTACTTCACAATAGAAGACTTGTAGTTTAATCCTCTCCACCTTACTAATGAACTGGTTCACCGAAATGAGTTTCATATACAAGTACATGCTAAACATGTTATGTGTCTGCTTGTTTCTTCTTTTAGAATGCTGACAGAATATTGGGGAAGAGTGCCTTATTAAGCAATGGTAAAGGAAGTAATGCAGATAAGGTTTAGGATAGTGAGATATCCTTGTTGGTCTCCAATAAAGCTGATAAAACAGCTAAGGAAGACTATATTGAAGACAGTGAGACAGCCCCACAGTCATGTCTTGGTTTAGTGTTCGAGTTAATGGCCACTACCGCTTGCACAAGCTATTCAAACTCACTGTCTGAATCAATTCAGTTTCTTTATTCTCAACTACAAGCTGAAAGACATCGATCAGCCGTGCTACAAAAAGAAGCAGAAGGACTGCGGAAGTCCCTGGAGCATTCAGACGCACACTTTTTGGTGCAACAGCAAGCGTTGCAGGATTTTAGCGCCAAACAGGACAAAGCTAATAAGCTTGCTAAACTTATTGCCAGCATGGTGGATACCCAGAATAACGTTTCTTGAGCTCTTCTGAAGTTGTTTTAGCTATGCTCTTGTTTTGCTGGCACGTTTATTTGCACTGATGGCCAATTTTGACGGCTAGTGTATGTTATATGCTGCTTTGTTCCCTATATTTGCACTGGTGGCGAACTTTGATGCCCAGTGGATGTAATATGTGTAATAGCTGTAATAGGCTAGCGTTAGTTGCTTGCTTATTTATTTCTTTATTGTATTGTTTAGTTGTTTGCTTGTAGTCACTTCAGTTCTTTTTCCGCGTTTTTCTAGTGACCACAATAACCTATTTTTGGTAACTAGGCCACATAATCATGGCAACACATGGACTGTTGTAACCATGGGCCTCCTGCGGGCCGTAGGATCCATGGGCCTTTTACGGGCCGTAGGATCCATGGACTTTCTACGGGCCTTATGATCCATGGGCCTACTACGGGCCGTAGGGTGCACTGGTCTTCTACGGGCCGTAGGATCCATGGGCCTTCTACTAGGCGTATAATCGTTTCGCCAAACATGGGTCGTACTATTCATGGACCATAATGGCCGTTTAAAGGCTGTATTAGATAACGCTATGAAAACAACCCAACGGGTTAATGGGCCAAATGTAACCACATGCTGAATTTGGCCTACAAACGGAACAGGCCAGTAACGGACCGTGACTAACCGAATTCTAGGAATGAGCCCAAGAATAAATGGGCCCTTAGAACGCTGAAAGTTAACATTGGCTGTAGACGGCCGACGGAATAATGGGCCGTTAATGGGTATAAAGTGATACACTGTTCATTATTGGCCAGTTTCATCTTGGGCCTTTATTGGGCCTAGAGTTACGAAGGGCTTCATATGGGCCGAAAGACATCATGGACCATACATGGGCTAGAAGTAACAACGGGCCGGAATCATGTTGGACGGCCCAGATGAAGCTATTGGGCTTAATTCCGACAGGCCGTAATGGGCTGGGAGTTAGCGGGTCGTAAATGGGCGATATACGAATAGGCCGTTAACAGGCTTTCCCTGGGACGACCCATTACCTTTTGACCAAGTCAAACGGGCCGGCCTTTTCACCTGAATGGGACTCTGTTGGGCCGTGCCATGTGTCGATGTATCATAGGCGCCTCTTGTCCAATGTGTGGATGACATCTGTCGCAACGGTGAGCCAACACGTGTTTCCTCTGGCCAATGAGAATTTTACATGTGGAAAATCCCCATTGGTCCGGGCTGATAACGGGTTATCGGATCCAAAACTGGACCCGATAGCTTAATGGTGACCTGTTACGGTGGATGCCACGTGTCGGTCACCCTTGACGAAAAACACTCCTATGATGCGCGATTTATCATCATGGAAGTGGACACTTCCATGATGATAATTTTGGTAATGTCATGGAACACTTCTATGATAGCACAGGTATGACTATCTCGATTCTGTCATAAAATTGTCATGGATGTACATGCATGACAGAAAACGTGACCTACTGTGACAAACATGTATCATCACAGAATTGTCTTTTTTTGTAGTGTCAATTCCAAGTATATGCTATATGTATGGTGTTCCGATGATATGTTCCAAGATGATTGAGTATGATGCTTTGGTTCTTGCTTAAAAGTTCTTTGCTTTTCTTTACCTTTTGCTTAAAAGCTTGTTTGGCTCTTTCTCTTTTGAGCTCTTTCTCATGCAAAATTTCACGAACCAAGATAGCAATTGTGCATATGCGATGACTACCTTGTGACACAAGAGAGGATACCAAGATATGTACCAAGATGATATGGCATGTATGCTATGTGAAGTATGATCACTAATGTGCACGAGTTATATTGCCGGTAATACTCAAAGGCTAGTCCCTATAGGAAAGTAACGCAAAATGAGTTATGGTGGCTATCAATGCAATGGCAAGAATGAATAAAGTATACCACGATACCGAGATGTTATAGAAGTTACCGCTTCTTGCTTACGGTGGTGTCAAAATTGGTGAAGTTGTCTGATACGTCCATTTTGCATCATGTTTTATTACTGTTATTACAATGTTTTTCCATGATAATGCTTTTTGCAGTAATTATAATGCCTTGTTCTCATAATTTGCAAGGTACACACCACGGGGGAGAATTCTGGCAGCTGGAAATCTGGACCTGGAAAAGCTACATCAGGCCACCTATTGTACACAACTCCAAACAAGCTGAAACTTCATGGACATTTTTTAGATTATTTAAGAATTATTGGAGAAAATAACTACCAAAGGGGGCCCACTAGGTGGGCACAACCCACCTGGGCGCGCCAGGGAGGCCAGGCGCACCCTGGTTTGTTGTGCCCTCCTCGGCCGACCTCCGGTGCCCATCTTTTGGTATATATTTCATTTTGACCTGGAAAAAAAAATAAGGAGAGGACTTTCGGGACGAAGCGCCGCCACCTCGAGGCGGAACTTGGGAAGGAGCACTTTTGCCCTCCGGTGGAGCGATTCCGCCAGCGAACTCCCCCCCCCCCCCGAAGGGGGAAATCATCGTCATCATCATCACCCACAACTCTCCCGTCTTGGGGAGGGAAATCTCCATCAACATCTTCAGTAGCACCATCTCCTCTCAAACCTAGTTCGTCACTTGGTTTCAGTCTTGTTACCAGAACTATAGATTGGTACTTGTGGGTGACTAGTAGTGTTGATTACATCTTGTAGTTGATTACTATATGGTTTATTTGGTAGAAGATTATATGTTTAGATCCAATATGCTATTTAATACCCCACTAATAATGAGCATGCTTATGATTTGTGAGTAGTTACCTTTGTTCTTCAAGTCACGGGAGAAATCATATTGCAAGTAATAATATGAATTTGATATGTGTTCAATATTTGATAGTATGTATGTTGTGATTCCCTTAGTGGTGTCATGTGAACGTCGACTACATGACACTTCACCATATTTGGGCCTAAGGGAATGCTTTGTGGAGTAGCAATTAGATGATGGGTTGCGAGAGTGACAGAAGCTTAAACCCTAGTTTACACGCTATTCCATAAGGGATAGATTGGATCCAAAAGTTTAATGCTCTGGTTAGAATTTATTCTTAATACTTTTCAGCTAGTTGCGGATGCTGGCGGAAGGGTTAATCATAAGTAGGAGGTTTGTTCAAGTAAGAACAACACCTAAGCACCGGTCCACCAACATATCAAATTATCAAAGTAGCGAACACAAATTAAACCAACATGATGAAAGTGACTAGATGAAATTCCCGTGTACCCTCAAGAACACTTTGCTTATCATAAGAGACCGCTTTGGCATGTACTTTGCCTCAAAAGGATTGGGCTATCTTACTGCACTTTTGTTACTGCTGTCGTTACTTTCTTGTTACAAATTATTGTGCTACCAAACTACTCTGCTACTTACAATTTCAGCACTTGCAGATATTACCTTATTGAAAACTACTTGTCATTTCCTTCTGCTCTTCATTGGGTTCGACACTCTTACTTATCGAAAAGAGATAAAATTGATCCCCTATACTTGTGGGTCATCAAGGCTATTTTTTGGCGCCGTTTCCAGGGAGTAAAGCACCTTTGGTAAGTGGAATTTGGTAAGCAAACATTTATATAGTGTGCTGAAACTTATTGTCACTTTTTACTATGGAAAAAAAAATCCTTTGAGGAGTTTGTTCGGGGTATCTTCACCTCGTCCAGAACCACAATTAGTTACCCCTCAACCTACTTCACCTACTGAAAATATTGAATATGAAATTCCTTCGGGTATGATAGAACAACTGCTAGCTAATCCTTATGCAGGAGATGGAACAAAACATCCTGGAGATAAAGTTATGAAGAAGGATTTCCTTTATCTTTGAAGGAAAAATCATTGGCAGGGTTTAGGCTATGCGATGATATTGGATCATGGAATTGGAATCGTTTGAAATTGGAGTTCCACCAAAAATGTTATCATATGCATCTAGTTCATCGTGATCGGAATTATATATATAATTTTTGGCCACGTGAAGGAGAAACTATCACTCTAGCTTGGGGGAGGCTTAAGTCATATTATATTCATGCCCCAATCATGAGCTCTCAAGATAAATTATTATTCAAAAAAATTATGCTCGACTTTCTCATAATGATCAAACCATGCTTGATACTTCTTGTGCTGCTTCCTTTATGAAGAAGACTATTGGTTTCCAGTGGGATCTTTTGGAAAGAATTAAACACAACTCTGAAGATTGGGAACTCGACAAAGGTAAAGAGTCAAGTATTAAACTTGAGTATGATTGTGTTAAATCTTTTATGGATACCAATGTTTTTGAAAAGTTTAGCACTAAATATGGACTTGACTCTGAGATAGTAGCCTCCTTTTGTGAATCATTTGCTACTCATGTTGAAGTCCCTAAAGAGAAGTGTTTTAAATATCACCCACCAATTAAAGAAGAAATTAAAGAACCGGTACCAGTTGAAGAAGAAACTACAATTTATAATGTTGATCCAGTTGTTCCTTCTGCGTATATTGAGAAACCACCTTTCCCTGCTAGGATAAAGGAACATGCTAAAGTTCCAACTGTGGTTACCAAAAGCTACATTAGAACACCTAAACCTGATGAACAAATTAAAGTAGAACCTAGTGTTGCTATGGTTAAAGATCTCTTGGAAGAAGATATGAATGGGCATGTTATTTACTTCTAGGAAGAAGCTGCTAGAATTGCCAAACCTGATAAGAAAGATAAACATAGACCTGTTGTTGGCATGCCTGTCATCTCTGTTAAAATAGGATATCACTGTTATCATGGTTTATGTGACATAGGTGCTAGTGTGAGTGCTATTCCTTACACCTTATATTAATAAATAATGAATGACATAGCACCCATAGAGATAGAAGAAATACATGTTACTATTAAACTTGCTAATAGAGACACTATATCACCAATTGGGATTGTTAGAGATGTTGAAGTCTTGTGTGGGAAAATAAAATACCTTACTGATTTTCTTGTTCTTGGTTCCCCACAAGATGACTTTTGTCCCATTATTTTTGGTAGACCTTTCTTGAACACCATTAATGCTAAGATAGATTGTGAGAAACTAACTGTCGGTGTTAGTTTTGGTAATGAGTCTCATGAGTTTAATTTTTCCAAGTTTAGTAGAAATCTTCATGAAAAAGAATTTCCTAGTCAATATGAATTAATTTGTCTTGCTTCTATTGCTGTACCACCTACTGATCCTTTAGACCAATATTTGCTAGACCATGGAAATGATTTTCATATGCATGAAAGAAATTAAATAGATAAAATTTTCTCTGAACAACGCCCTCTGCTTAAACACAATTTTCCTATTGAAACTCTTGGAGGTCCTTCTCCACCTAAAGGTGATCCTGTGTTTGATTTAAAACAATTGCCAGACACTTTGAAATATGCTTATCTTGATGAAAGACGATATATCCTATTATTATTAGTGCTAACCTTTTAGAACATGAAGAAGAAAGATTATTGAAAGTTCTGAGGAAGAACCAAGCTGGTATTGGATATACTCTTGATGATTTAAAGGGCATTAGTCCAACTCTATGTCAGCACAAAATTAATATATAACCTGATGCTAAACCCGTTGTTGATCACCAACATCGGTTAAATCCGAAGATGAAAGAAGTGGTAAGAACAGAAATATTAAAACTTCTGGAAGGAGGTATAATCTATCCCATAGTTGATAGTAGATGGGTAAGTCATGTTCATTGTGTTCCTAAGAAAGGAGGTATTACTGTTGTTCCTATTGATAAGAATGATCTTATTCCACAGAGAATTGTTACAGGCTATAGAATGGTAATTGATTTTAGAAAATAAAACAAAGCAACTAGAAAAGATCATTACCCTTTGCCTTTTATTGATCAAATGCTTGAAAGATTATCTAAGCACACACACTTTTGCTTCCTTGATGGATATTCTGGCTTTTCACAAATACCTGTTTCTCACCCTGATCAAGAAATGACCACTTTTACTTGTCCCTTTGGAACATATGCTTATAGACGTATGCCTTTTGGTTTAGTAATGCACCTGCTACCTTCCAAAGATGTATGACTGCTATATTCTCTGAATTTTGTGAAAAGATTGTTTAGGTTTTCATGGATGACTTTTCTGTTTATGGGAAGTCTTTTGATGATTTTTTAAGCAATCTTGATCGAGTTTTGCAGATATGTGAACAAACAAATCTTGTCTTGAATTGGGAGAAGTGCCACTTTATGGTTAATGAAGGCATTGTCTTGGGTCATAAAATTTCTGAAAGAGATATTTAAGTGGACCAAGCTAAGGTTGATGCAATTGAGAAAATGCTATGTCCTAAAGATATAAAAGGTATTCGTAGTTTCTTAGGCCATGCTCGTTTTTCTAGGATATTTATCAAAGAATTTTCAAAAATTTCTAGGCCTCTTACTAGTCTCTTGCAAAAGGATATTCCTTTTGTTTTTGATGATGATTGTTTAGAAGCCTTTGAAACACTTAGGAAAGCTTTAATTTCTACACCTATTATTCAACCACCTGATTGGCACTTGCCTTTTGAAATTATGTGTGATGCTAGTGATTATGTTGTTGGTGCTGTTCTAGGACAAAGAGTTGATAAGAAACTTAATGTTATTCATTATGCTAGTAAAACCCTAGACGGTGCTCAAAGAAATTATGCTACTACTGAAAAAGAGTTCTTAGCAGTGGTGTTTGCTTGTGATAAATTTAGACCTTATATTGTTGATTCCAGAGTAACTGTTCACATAGACCATGCTGTTATTAAATATCTTATGGAAAAGAAAGATGCTAAACCCAGACTTATTCGATGGGTTCTCTTGTTACAAGAATTTGATTTACATATCATTGATAGAAAAGGAGCTGAGAACCTAGTTGCTGATAATTTGTCTAGGCTTGAAAATGTGCTTGATGACCCATTACCTATTGATGACAGTTTTCCTGATGAGCAGTTAGCTGCGACAAATGTTTCTCATAGTACTCCTTGGTATGCTAATTACATTGTTGCTAAATATTTACCACCTAGCTTTACATAACAACAAAAGAAAAAATTCTTCTATGATTTAAGACATTACTTTTGGGATGACCCACATCTTTATAAAAGAGTAGATGGTATTATTAGATGTTGTGTACCTGAGCATTAATAGGGACAAATCCTATGGAAATGTCACTCCGAGGCTTATGGAGGGCATCATGTTGGAGATAGAACTGCTCACAAGGTATTGCAATCTGGATTTTGTTGGCCTACTCTCTTCAAGGATGCCCATAAGTTCGTCTTATCTTGTGATGAATGTCAAAGAATAGGTAATATTGGTAAGCGTCAAGAAATGCCTATGAATTATTCACCTGCTGTTGGACCATTTGATGTTTGGGGATTTGATTACATGGGACCTTTTCCTTCCTCTAATGGGTATACTCATATTTTGGTTGCTGTTGATTATGTTACTAAATGGGTAGAAGCTATTCCAACTAGTAGTGCTGATCACAACACCTCTATTAAAATGCTTAAGGAAGTTATTTTCCCAAGGTTTGGAGTCCCTAGATATTTAATGATTGATGATGGTTCACATTTTATTCATGGTGCTTTCCGTAAAATGTGTGCCAAGTATGATGTTAACCATATAATTGCATCACCTTATCATCCTCAGTCTAGTGGTCAAGTTGAACTTAGAAATAGAGAAATAAAATTAATTTTGCAAAAGACTGTCAATGGGTCCAGGAAGAATTGGTCTAAGAAATTAGATGATGCACTTTGGGCTTACAGACAACATATAAAAATCCTATGGGTATGTCTCCTTCTAAAATGGTTTATGGAAAAGCATGTCATTTGCCTCTTGAGTTAGAACATAAAGCATATTGGTCAATCAAAGAACTCAATTATGATTTCAAACTTGCTAGTGAAAAGAGGTTATTTGACATTATCTCACTAGATGAATGGAGAACCCAAGCTTATGAAAATGCAAAATTATTTAAAGAAAAAGTAAAAAAAGATGGAATGACAAAAGAATTGAAAAGTGCAAGTTTAAGCTCGGAGAATATGTTCATTTTTACAACTCTCATTTCAGATTCTTTGTAGCCAAGCTCCTCTCAAAATGGGAAGGCCCATATGTCATCGGGGAGGTTTACCGGTCTGGAGCCATCAAAATAAATAATTCCGAAGGCACTAACCCGAAGGTTGTTAATGGGCAATGAATAAAGCATTATATCTCAGGTACGCCTATTAATATTGAAAGTAATATTATCCAAACTATGAAACCAGAAGAACATATAAGAGAGTCCTTCCGGAACACTCCATAATCTTGAAAATAAGGAGGTACGTGATACGGTACGTAAATGGACTCCAAAAATTCCACAAATTTTTTTATCAGTTTTGGAATATTTTAGAATTTTAGGAATAAAGAAACTTCCAGGAAGTGTCCCCTGGTGGGCACAAGGCACCAGGGCACGCCAGGCTTGCCCACCTGGGACACCTCCCGTACTCCGTTTTTCTACCAAACACTTGTCCTCCAAGATAAAAAATCTATATATACTCCCCGAACCTGTTGATCACCGTATCGCGGAGAAATCCTTTGTTCTCTTTTCTTGCTATTTTTGCATAGGCCTGAAAATATGTCTTCCCAAGACTCTGAGGGTGAGAGCTATGTTGCTGATCTCATCACAAACCCCAAGTCCTATGGGGATGAGGGGCACTATAGCTAAACCTCCGAAGAAGAAGAAGATGAATCGATTCCTCCTCGGTTCAAAAACGAAAGCATGGAGGCATTATGCAAGAGGATAATAAAACTTGAGATAAATAATTGCGAGTTGATGATGGATAATTTTATTCTATGTCAGAAGCTAGAGGAAGCGAAGGGAAAACCTTCTACCTTCTCACCACCGCCATTACCTTCTTCTTCATTACCACCACCTTCCTCACCACCAAAGTAGAACTGAGTATCGGGTATGGGCACTCCCCTTGGCTTCCGCCAAGCTTGGGGGAGGTGCTCCGGTATCGCATCATCCCACTATGTTTTTGCTTTTACTTATTTTAGTTCAATCCTTTTGCTTTAGATGAATAAAATTTTAGTTTGATCCTTTCTTCTTTGAGAGTTTGCTTTGTGATATATCCTTGTAATCGTGTGCAAGTTATATAACAAAGTTTAGTATGAGTTTTTGCTTTCTTTACTTTCATGTTGCAAATAAAATAAAAGAAATAAATAAGGAAATAAATAAAATAAAGGAAATAAATAAAATATTATATACTAATCCTATGGTAGGTGATGGCACCACATAAGGAAAAGTATAAGTAGAAAGTTTTATTAGAGATTGACAAGCATAGTATTAGTCAATGATGCAACTCGTGAAAGAATTAATAAGGGAAGAGAAGATTCACATATAAATATACCATCCTAGAAATCTTTTGTGATTGTGAGCCCTCATCAAAATATTATATGCCAAAATTGTTGACGTTGGACAAGGAAGATAACTTAAAGATTTATGTTTGTTCATATTCACATAGAAGTCATATTGTCATAGATCCTTTAACATGTTGTGCTTCCCCCTATCTTTGCTAGCCAAAAATTCCGCACTAAGTAGAGATATTACTTGTGCATCCAAAAACCCTTAAACCCAAATCTTATTTTCAAGTGTCCACCATACCTACCTAGGGATTGAGCAAGATCCCTCAAGTATGTTGTCATCGGTGCAAAAAGGCAATAAAAATTGCTTCTAAAAGTGTGAGATCATTTAGTGTAAGATAAAATTGAGTGTTGCACAAACTTGTGATGGTGAAGAATAAAAGCGACAAACTGCATAATAAAGGTCGCTATCACAAGGGGCAATGTAACGTGACGTTCTTTTGCACTAATGGATTGAGCATACAAACAAATAAGCGCATGGCAACCTTTGCTTCCCTCTACAAAGGGCCTATCTTTTACTTTTATGTATTTACTTTTATACAAGAGTCAAAGTTTTTCTCTCTATTCCTTTTATTTTTCTCTTTTGGCAAGCATCATGTGGTGAGGAAAGATCTAGGCACATATGTCCAGTTGAATATGGGTGGCATGAGTTACTATTGTTGACATCACCCTTGAGGTGAGTATGTTGGGAGGCAAAATCATAAGCCCCTATCTTTCTATGTGTCCAGTTGAAACGTTTTGCTCATGGGTACGAGGTGAGTGTTAGCAATCATAGAAGACTATATGATGGTTGCGTATGTGGACTTGCCTACAGGCCCCAACACGTGACCATTCCTAAAAGATGATGAATTGTAGTTACAAAGTTGACTGAGAACATAGTTTTTTGGTTTCTAATAGAGTTTTTGCTTTAAAATTTGATTGTGTGATGAACTATCACTTATTCATGAGAAGTATATGATAAAAGTCCTATGTTTAATTTTGTCGCTGTTATAATAATCAACATGATGCTTCTATGTCTGTATTCTGTTTTTATCGACACCTCTCTCTCGAATCATGTGGACATGTTTTTTGATTTTGGTTTTCGCTTGAGGACAAAAGAGGTCTAAGCTTGGGGGAGTTGATACGTCCATTTTGCATCATGTTTTATTACTGTTATTTACAATCTTTTTATTCATAATAGTGCTTTTTGGAGTAATTCCAACGCCTTTTCTCTCATAATTTTGAAGGTACACACCAAGGGGGAGAATTCTGGCAGCTAGAAATCTGGACCTGGAAAAGCTACGTCAGGCCACCTATTCTGCACAACTCCAAACAAGCTAAAACTTCACGGAGATTTTTTATAGATTATTTAAGAGTTATCGGAGCAAATAACTACCAAAGGGGGCCCACCAGGCGTGCCCTAGTGGGTTGTGCCCTCCTCGGCCCACCTCCGGTGCCCATCTTTTGGTATATAAGTTATTTTGACCTAGAAAAAAAATAAGGAGATGACTTTCGGGACGATGCGCCGCCGCCTCGAGGCGGAAGTTGGGCAGGAGCACTTTTGCCCTTCGGTGGAGCGATTCCACCGGGGGAACTTCCCTCCTAGAGGGGGAAATCATCGTCATCATCATCACGGACAACTCTCCCATCTTGGGGAGGGCAATCTCCTTCAACATATTTAGTAGCACCATCTTCTCTCAAACCCTAGTTCATCTCTTGTGTTCAATCTTATAACCGGAACTATAGATTGTTACTTGTGGGTGACTAGTAGTGTTGATTACATCTTGTAGTTGATTACTATATGGTTTATTTGGTGGAGGATTATATGTTCAGATCCAATATGCTATTTAATACCCCTCTGATCATGAGCATGTTTATCATTTGGGAGTAGTTAGCTTTGTTCTTGAGGTCACGGGAAAATCATGTTGCAAGTAATCATGTGAATTTGATATGTGTTCGATATTTTGATAGTCTGTATGTCGTGATTCCCTTAGTGGTGTCATGTGAACGTCGACTACATGGCACGGAATGCATCGTGGAGTAGCAATTAGATGATGGGTTGCGAGAGTGACAGAAGCTTAAACCCCAGTTTGTGCGCTATTCCATAAGGGGCCGATTGGATCCAAAGGTTTAATGCTATGGTTAGAATTTATTCTTAATACTTTTCTCGTAGTTGCGGATGCTTGCGAGAGGGTTAATCATAAGTAGGAGGTTTGTTCAAGTAAGAACAACACCTAAGCACCTGTCCACCCACATATCAAATTATCAAAGTAGCGAACACAAATTAAACCAACATGATGAAAGTGACTAGATGAAATTCGCGTGTACTCTCAAGAGCGCTTTGCTTATCATAAGAGACCGTTTTGGTCTATCCTTTGCCTCAAAAGGATTGGGCTACCTTGATGCACTTTTGTTACTACTATCATTACTTGCTCATTACAAATTATCTTGGTATCAAACTACTCCGCTACTTACAATTTCAGCACTTGCAGACATTACCTTACTGAAAACTACTTGACATTTCCTTCTGCCCCTCGTTGTGTTCGACACTCTTACTTATCGAAAAGAGCTATAATTGATCCCCTATACTTGTGGGACATCATGATAGTTGCTCTTTCATTGATAAAAGTGGGTTTGAAGAAGTCAAAACTTTAACTAGTGATGTGCCCACTCTTTTGTATTACAAAGACTTTATTTATGATAGTTGCTCTTTGATTGATTGTATTTCTTTGTTGCAATCCATGATGAATTCACCCCATGCTTATGAACAAAATAAAGCTTTTATTAAACATATTGTTGATGCCTTGATGAAATCTTTGGAAGAAAAGGTGGAATTAGAAGTTTCTATTCCTAGAAAATTACATGATGAATGGTAACCTACTATCGAAGTCAAGATTAAAAATTATGGGTGTTTTGCTTTATGTTACTTGGGTGTTAGTGTTTCTACAATTCTGAAATCTTTATGTGATGTGCTTGGTCTTACCGATATTGCGGAGTGTTCTTTAAATTTGCACTTGGCGGATTCTACTATTAAAAGGCCTATGGGAAGAATTAATGATGTTCTTATTCTTGCAAACAGGAATTTATGTGCCCATAGATTTTATTGTTCTTGATATTGATTGCAATCTATCGCGTCCAACTATTCTCGGTAGACCATTTTTACGCACTATCGGTGCCATGATTGATATGAAAGAAGGCAATATTAAGTTCCAATTTCCACTAAGGAAGGGTATGAAACACTTCCCTAGAACAAGAATTAGGCCAGCATATGAATCAATCATGAGGGCATATTATGAATCTAGGAACAAAGATGACAAAACTTAGATCCTTGCTTTATGCCTAGCTAGGGGTGTGAAACAATAGTGCTTGTTGGGAGGCAACCCAATGAATAAAATTTATTTTTGCCTTTTGCTTCCTGTTCTTCCGTGTTAGAACAATTATGCTACTGTTATGATTGTGTTTTTTGTGTTTTAATAGGTGTTTGTGCCAAGTAAACCCTTTAGGATCTTCTTGGGTGATAGTTGATTTGATCTTGCTGAAAAACAGAAACTTTCGCGCTCACGAAAATAATTTTAGTTTCTAACCAGAGCGTGATAAAATACAAATTATTTTTGCAGAAGATTAGTATACAAATTTCCCCGATCTTCCTAAGTTTTCAGAATATTTGGAGTTACAGAAGTATTTGAAATAACCAGATTGCTACAGTCTGTTATGTTTCTGACAGATTTTGTTTTCTTTGCGTTATGTGCTTGTTTTGATGATTCTATGGTTTTCTTTGAAGAGTTTTTTCCATATAGAAGTTGGAATACAGTAGATATAATGCAATAATAAAATATGAATTGGTTTGTGACAGCACTTACAATAGTGATTTGTTTTCTTATACTAACGGATCTCACAAAGGTTTTGTTGAGTTTTGTGTGATTGAAGTTTTCAAGTTTTGGGTTATCTTACGATGGATGAAGGAATAAGGAGTAAGAAGGGCCTAAGCTTGGGGATGTCCATGGCATTCGAAGCTATTATCCAAAGATAAGCAAGCAACTAAGCTTGGGGATGCCCCGAGTGGCATCCCCTCTTTCTTCTAACCACCATCGGTATTTTACTCGAAGCTATATTTTTATTCGTCAAATACTATGAGTTTTGCTTGGAGAGTCTTGTATGATAAGAGTGTTTCCTTGTTTTGTTTTGTGTTTTAAGTTTTGAATACTTGCTGGACACACCTCTTTTAGAGAGACAAAATTAAGCCATGACTTGTTAGAATTGCTCTCTATGCTTCACTTAAATATTTATGAGCTATGGAATTTGCTCTAGTGCTTCA
This sequence comes from Triticum aestivum, assembly GCF_018294505.1. Lineage (NCBI taxonomy): Eukaryota > Viridiplantae > Streptophyta > Magnoliopsida > Poales > Poaceae > Triticum > Triticum aestivum. Next base: position 297,877,393 of record NC_057803.1, on the reverse strand, counting down.
CCTATATCTTTTTGAGCATGGTGTGCTTTAGTATTTTTGAAGAAATGCTCTCTTGCTTCACTTAGATTTATTTGAGAGTTAGTATTTTTTTAAGAAATTCTCTCTTGCTTCACTTAAATTAATTTGATAGAAAGAAATATTATGCTCATGATCTTCACTTATATTTGTTTGATCTTATCAAAAGCAACACAGAAAAATTGGTTCCAAAGTGATAGATATCCAAGAAGGATATAATAAAAACTTTCAGGAAGATCATTGGACAAAATAAACTTGATTCCTTGTAACAGTTTTGACATATGATGATGTGATATGTGAGTCATGTTCATGAGTAATTATGCTTTAGGAAGAATATTGGTGTTAAGGTTTGTGATTCCCTATGCAAGCACGAAAGTCAATAGTTGTGCAATGAAATTACGTCCTACTTGTGGTGCATTACTCGGTGTTAATTATGCTTAATGCTCGCTTGTGAGATTATTCGTTTCTTGGTTGGTCGCTTCTCAATCTTTTGCTAGCATTCATTTTGCACTAAGTATGATCACTACTTGTGCATCCAAAATCCTTTAAACCAGTTTTGCCATATGAGTCCAGTATACCTACCTATATGAGGTATTCTTTTGCCGTACTAAGCAAATTTGTATGTGCCATATCTAATTTTCAAAATAAATTTCTCTTTTGTGTGCTCGTACCGCTCGCAAGGCGTGATGTCCCACAAGTATAGGGGATCTATCATAGTCCTTTCGATAAGTAAGTTTCGAACCCAACGAGGAGCAGGAGCAAATGACAAGCAGTTTTCAGTAAGGTATTCTCTACAAGAACTGAAATTATTGGTAACAGATAGTTTTGTGATAAGGTAATTCGTAACGGGTAACAAGTAACAAAAGTAAACAATGTGCAGCAAGGTGGCCCAATACTTTTTGTAGCAAAGGACAAGCCTGGACAAACTCTTATATAAAGGAAAGCACTCCTGAGGACACATGGGAATTATCATCAAGCTAGTTTTCATCATGCTCATATGCTTCGCGTTCGTTACTTCGATAATTTGTTATGTGGGTGGATCGGTGCTTGGGTACTGCCTTCCTTGGACAAGCATCCCACTTATGATTAACCCCGCTCACAAGCATCCACAACTATGGAAGAAGAATTAAGGTAAACCTAATCATAGCATGAAACATATGGATCCAAATCAGCCCCTTACGAAGAAACGGATCAACTAGGGTTTAAGCTTCTTTCACTCTAGCAACCCATCATCTACTAATTACTTCCCAATGCCTTCCCCTAGGCCCAAACAATGGTGAAGTGTCATGTAGTCGACGTTCACATATCACCACTAGAGGAAAGACAACATACATCTCATCGAAATATCGAACAAATACCAAATTCACATGACTACTTATAACAAGACTTCTCCCATGTCCTCAGGAACAAATGTAACTACTCACAAATCATATGCTTGTTCATAATCAAAGGGGTATTAATGTACATAAAGCATCTAAACATATAATCTTCCACCAAATAAACCAACTAGCATCAACTACAAGGAGTAATCAACACTACTAGCAACCCACAGGTACCAATGTAAGGTTATGAGACAAAGATCGAATACAATATATGAACTGGGGTTTGAGAGGAGATGGTGTTGGTGAAGATGTTGATGGAGATTGACCCCTCCCAATGAGACGATCGATGGTGATGACGATGGTGGTGATTTCCCCAACCCGGAGGGATGTTTCCCCGACAGAACAACTCCGCCAGAGCCCTAGATTGGTTCCTCCAAGGTTCCGCCTCGAGACGGCGGCGCTTCATCCCGAAAGCTTCGTTCTGATTTTTTCTAGGGAAAAAGATACCTTATACCAGAAGATGGGCATCAGGGGGCTTCCAGGTGGCCCACGAGGTAGGGGGGGTGCTCCCTCCACCCTCGTGGACAGTAGGTCGCCCCCTCTGGTGCTTTCTTATCCCAATATTTTTAATATATTCCAAAACTGACTTTCGTGGAGTTTCAGGACTTTTGGAGTTGTGCAGAATAGGTCTCTAATATTTGCTCCTTTTCCAGCCCAGAATTCCAGTTGTCGGCACCCTCCCTCTTCATGTAAACCTTCTAAAATAAGAGAGAAAAGGCATAAGTATTGTTACATAATGTGTAATAACAGCCCATAATGCAATAAATATCGATATAAAAGCATGATGCAAAATGGACGTATCAACTCCCCCAAGCTTAGACCTCGCTTGTCCTCAAGCAGAAGCCGATATCAAAAAATATGTCCACATGTTTAGAAATAGAGGTGTCGATAAAATAAAATACGGAAATGAGGGCATCATGATCATTCTTAGAATAGAAACACACACACACACACACACACACACACACACACACACACATATATATATATATATATATATTCTCATACGATTTCTTATACTGAAGTAACAATCTATTCACAATGTAAAGTATAAATCAGAAACTTCATTGAAAAACTAGCAAACTATAATCTCCGTCATTGAAGCAATTGCAATTTATCTTAACATCAGAAAGAGTCAATATAAGAGCTTTTCAGCAAGTCCACATACTCAACTATCATTTAGTCTTTCACAATTGCTAACACTCATGCAATACTTATGGGTATGAAGTTTTAATCGGACACAGAGAAAGATAGGGGCTTATAGTTTTGCCTCCTAACCTTTTACCTCAAGGGTAACGTCAACAATAATGCTTTATGAAAACCCACATTGAATTGGATATATATATATATCAAGATCTTTCCAACACATAGTGCTTGCCAAAGGATAAAGTGTAAAAAGGAAAGTTGAAGATCACCATGACTCTTGTATAAGGTATAAGACACAAATAAAAGATAGGCCCTTCACAGAGGGAAGCAGAGGTTGTCATGTGCTTTTATGGTTGGATGCACAAAATCTTAATGCAAAAGAATGTCACTTTATATTTCCACTTGTCATAGGGACCTTTATTATGCAGCCCGTCGCTTTTATTTCTTCCATATCACAAGCTCGTATAAAGCTTGTTTTCTCCACACTAACAGATCATACATATTTAGAGAGCATTTTTTATTGCTTGCAACAATGACAACTTACTTGAAGGATCTTACTCAATCCATAGGTAGATATGGTGGACTCTCATGGCAAAACTGGGTTTAAGGATATTTGGAAGCACAAGTAGTATCCCTACTTGGTGCAAAGAATTTGGCTAGCATGAGGGGGAAAGGAAAGCTCAACATGTTGGGTGATCCATGACAATATAATTTATTTCGGATATAAGAAAACATAACCCATTACGTTGTCTTCCTTGTCCAACATCAAATTTTTAGCATATCATATTTGAATGAGTGCTCACACTCATAAAAGATGTCCAAGATAGTATATTTATATGTGAAAACCTCTCTTTCTTTATCACTTCCTATTAATTGCAACGATGACCAAAACTATGTTTGTCAACTCTTAACAACTTTTATTCCTCATACTCTTTATATGTGAAGTCATAACTCTCCATAAGATCAATATGATCTCTTTATTTCATTTTATTGTTTCTTTTTTCTTTTATTCCCACAAGATCATAGCAAGACAACCAAGTCCTCGACTCAAGACTAATCTTTATTATATATAGCTCATGGACACGATTACATACATAAGGATCAACACAAAAACTCAAAGCTAGATCATACTAAACTTTATTCTACTAGATCAAGATATAACCAAAAGGATTGAACTAAGAAAAAGGTAAAGATAGAAGTGTGATGGTGATACGATACTGGGGCACCTCCCCCAAGCTTGGCAGTTGCCAACGGGAGTGCACCTACCCATGTATTTATGTCTCCTTCGGAGGTGGTGATGATGGAGTTGTTGATGATGTAGGCTTGTCGTCCATCTTCCAAGGTATAGGCTCACCATCATAGAAGGATGATCGAGTCTCCTGGATCCTCAAACCTACAGCCAAACTCATCCTCTTGAATCTATATTCACACTCACAGTTTTGGTTTTGCAGGTCATAGATCTGGCTTGGAGGTGCTCGATTGTCTCGTGAAGCTTGAACATGGTCTCCCCAATGGTCTTGGCATCTAGCTTGTGGTTTTTGGTGAACTCCGCGATCATCATGTGGTTGTCGTTGAGTCCACATTCCACCATCCCCTGGCACTTGAAAACTTGTTGCTCCATTGCTTCGAGTCTTATCTCCACGCTCCCGGTCCTCCTTGGTCCCTCAACATCGTGGATGTGCATTACCCCCTCACGCATCTCAATGGTTTGAGGGTGTTGCAGCACCTCCACGAGGTAGGGTTTGATGACCTTCTTGAAAATTTTGTCCTTGGGGGCGCTTGAAGAAGTCATGGTGATCTAGATTTGTCAGAAAAACAGCTCAAAACAAAAGTAGAGGATTTTGTCATGGTACGGTGGTCACAACCTTCGGGAGATTATATAATGAATTTTTACTAACCAGGAGAAGTATCGTGCAAGAAAACAGAGTCTGGAGGGCACACGAGGTGCCCACGAGGCAGGGGCGCGCCTAGCGGGGTAGGGCGCGCCCTCCACCCTCGTGAATGCCTCATGTCCCTTCCGGACTACTTCTAATTTTCCTATTTTTTATATATTCCAAAATGGAGAAAAACTGCTCTTAGAACTATTTTGGAGTGGGTTTACTTACCGTACACATAACTATTCCTTTTCGGAGTCTAAAACGTTTTGGAAAGTGTCCCTTATGTACTTCTCCGGGGTTACGGTGTCAATAACATTGGTTTCAAAATTTATGGGATTACCTGAGATATAATGTTTCATTCTTTGACCGTTCACCACCTTCGGATTTGTGCCTTTGAAGTTGTTGATTTTTATGGCACCGGAATGATAGACCTCCTCGGTAACGTAAGGACCTTCCCATTTAGAGAGGAGTTTTCCTACAAAAATCTTAAACGAGAGTTGTATAACAAAACATAATCACCTACATTAAACTCACGCTTTTGTATCCTTTTGTCATGCCATCTTTTAACTTTTTCTTTAAACAGTTTGGCATTCTCATAGGCCTGGGTTCTCCACTCATCAAGTGAGCTAATGTCAAATAGTCTCTTCTCACCGGCAAGTTTGAAATCATAATTGAGCTCTTTAATGTCCCAATATGCCTTATGTTCTAGTTCGAGAGGTAAGTGACATGCTTTTCCATAAACCATTTTATACGGAGACATACCCATATGATTTTTATATGCAGTTCTATAGGCCCATAATGCATCATCAAGTTTCTTGGACCAATTCTTTCTAGATCTATTAACAGTCTTTTGCAAAATTAATTTAATCTCTCTATTACTCAGTTCTACTTGACCACTAGACTGTGGGTGGTTTGGAGATGCAATTCTATGATTAACATCATACTTAGCAAGTATTTTATGAAAAGCACCATGAATAAAATGTGAACCACCATCAGTCATTAAGTATCTAGGGACTCTAAACCTCAGAAAATTCTTTCTTTAAGCATCTTTATAGAGGTGTTATGATCAGCAGTACTAGTTGGAATAGCTTCTACCCACTTAGTAACGTAATCAACAACAACTATAATATGTGTATACCCATTAGAGGAAGGAAACGGTCCCATATAATCAAAGCCCCAAACATCAAATGGTTCAATAACAAGTGAATAGTTCACATGCATTTCTTGACGTCTACTAATATAACCAATTCTTTGACATTCATCACAAGACAAGACAAACTTACGGGCATCTTTGAAAAGAGTAGGCCAATAAAAACCGGATTGCAATACCTTATGTGCAGTTCTATCTCCAGTGTGGTGTCCTCCATTAGCCTCGAAGTGACACTTGCATAGGATCTGTTCCTGTTCATGCTCAGGTACACAACGTCTAATAACACCATCTACTCCTTTATAAAGGCGTGGGTCATCCCAGAAGTAATGTCTCAAATAATAGAAAACTTTTTCTTTTGCTAGTATGTGAAACTAGGTGGTATAAATATAGCAACAATGTAATTAACATAATCAGCATACCATGGAGTAGTACGAGAAGCATTTATGATAGCTAATTGTTCATCAGGAAAACTATCATCAATAGGGAGTGGGTCATCAAGAACATTTTCTAACCTAGACAAGTTGTCTGCAACGGGGTTCTCAGCTCCCATCCTATCAATAATATGCAGATAAAATTCTTGTAGCAAGAGAACCCATCTAATAAGTCTAGGTTTACAATCTTTCTTTTCCATAAGGTATTTAATAGCAGCATGATCAGTGTGAAAAGTTACTTTAATTAGAATGAACAATATAAGGTCTGAACTTATCACAAACAAATACAACTGCTAAAAATTCTTTTTCAGTAGTAGCATATTTTCTCTGGGCACTGTCTAGAATTTTTCTAGCATATTGGATAACATTTAATTTCTTATCAACTCTTTGTCCCAGAACAGCACCTACAGCATAATCACTAGCATCACACATAATTTCAAAGGGTAAATTCCAATCAGGTGGCTGAACAATAGGTGCAGAAATCAAGGCTTTCTTAAGTATTTCAAATGATTCTACACAATCATCATCAAAGACAAAATGAACATCTTTTTGTAAGAGATTAGTCAGATGCCTAGAAATTTTTGAGAAGTCTTTAATGAACCTCCTATAAAAAACTGACATGACCAAGGAAACTTCTTATACCTTTAATGTCCTTAGGACACGACATCTTTTCAATATCATCAACTTTAGCTTTATCAACTTCAATACCTCTTTCAGAAATTTTATGCCCCAAGACAATACCTTCATTAACCATAAAGTGGCACTTCTCCCAATTCAAGACAAGATTAGTTTCTTCACATCTCTGCAAAACTTGATCAAGGTTGCTTAAGCAATCATCGAAAGAAGTTCCATACACAGAGAAATCATCCATGAAAATCTCAACAATCTTTTCACAAAAGTCAGAGAATATAGCAGTCATACATCTTTGAAAGGTAGCATGTGCATTACATAAACCAAAAGGCATACGTCTATAAGCAAAGGTACCGAAAGGGCAAGTAAAAGTGATCTTTTCCTGATCCTCTTTTGACATAGGTGTTTGAGAGAAACTAGAATAACCGTCTAGAAAGAAAAAATGTGTATGTTTGGATAATCTTTCTAGCATTTGATCAATAAAAGGTAAAGGGTAATGGTCCTTTCTAGTATCTTTATTTAATCTGCGGAAATCAATTACCATTCTATAACCTGTAACAATTCTTTGTGGGATCAATTCGTCTTTATCATTCGCAACAAAAGTAATGCCTCCCTTCCTAGGGACATAATGGACAAGACTTACCAACTGACTATCAGCAACAAGATAAATTATACCTGCCTCCAGAAGCTTTAGTATTTCATTTCTTACCAATTCTTTCATCTTAGGATTTAACCGTTGTTGGTGATCAACAACTGGTTTAGCGTCTTTCTCCAATTTTATTTTGTGCTGGCATAGAGTGGGACTAATGCCCTTAAGATCATCAAGAGTATATCCAATAGCAGCACGGTGCTTCTTTAGAGTTTTCAATAATTTATCTTCTTCCTGCTTTGAAAGGTTAGCACTACACTACTAGGAAAAGGCCTACTAGTGGCGCACCAGTTTTGCCTACTAATGGCGCACTACTGGTGCGCCACTAGTACCACGCCACTAGTATTATATACTAATGGCGCACCACAGGTGCGCCATTAGTATCTGGTATACAAATGGCGCACCACGCCGTGCACCATTAGTATAGACCAACATGCGCCATTAGTATCTGGCATACTAATGGCGCACTATGGGGTGATGCGCCATTAGTATGAATATTAGGTTTTTTACTTTTCTGATTTTTGCACAGGTTACAAAATATATTATTGGACAGAATATAGACAGCACCACACAACAAGAGCAGATTCATCGAATACAATAAAAGATTAGTCTCCGAATAAAATTCATCATATTAGTCTCCGAATTCAAAAGACCGCACAAAGATAGAACATTACAAGTCTCGAGACCGCGAGTAGCGAGTTTGACGGAAGTAATACTAATCCTAACAAGTCCTACTAATCATCATCATACAACTTCTACTCGTTATTAATAACAAGTCATACAATCATCATCTTGATATTCATCCAACGAACCCTACTTAATTGTTCTCGGCACATGATCATCAGTATTAGGCAGGACCTAAATACCCTATGTAAGGTAAAATAGCATAAAACAACATAGACCCTAACTCTCCATTATGGAGAATGGAGATCATCCTGTCTCCAATTCTTGCGCTTCGCTTCCTTTTGCTTCCAAGAACCTCCTTACGACTGTCCATACATTTTTTCCATCCTTTTATTTTCATGTCTCCACTTCTTTTAGAAATCTCGTATGGACAGTTGAGATTCGTCGGATGACCTGGCTGTATGTTCAAAACATTAAGACTACCTTTCTGATACATCAAATGAGGCACACAATTCTCTGGGATTATCTGTTGAAAAACATAGTAATAACTTCATAGTTAGAAATGATGTACTAGTTTTCGAAGTATGCAAAAGATGCACGGATGTCGTAATAGCAAAAATCTTACCAGGGTATCTCCATGGTAGTTACCATAGTTGAACACATGCACTAGTGGCACGTATTGACCATAATGTTGAGGAGTTTGATTGTGGATATTGTAATTCTCAATGTCAGTACAAAATCCGACCAGATGATTTTTCTCCTTGTAAGTTGTTAATTCGGAGCCATCGGTGTAGTGGGTTTTGTCTACCATCTCCCACACATTCTTTGAACAATAAAAATAAGCTGTCAATGGAAATAAGCTGTCAATTATTTTGAAATAAACAATATAAATTAGCTAATAACTATGTTTGATAAACTCACATAGCGGTAGAACTGGAGGCGTATCAACAAGGACCCAAATGTCCATATTGTCTTGGTCGATGTCGGGATTACCAAGATACATGGTGATAAGCATACCCTCATCAAAACCATACATCTTGCAAAATGCTTCCCAATTTTTGCAACCAAAATGGGTTACGCTCTCAGAATTATACAGATTTACTTCAAAGTCCACATCGTGATGAGTCCTCAGGTGAATTTTCTTTGTTTCAGAAATTTCATGGTCTTCAAAATCCATCCTCTCCAAGACATAGCGTCTTGCATGGCATGCGATAAGCTATAATCGAATTGTAAAAGATTAAAATTACATGTTGAAATAATTGAAGTCATGCTTAATTATGAAAAAAACAATTGTCGTCGTTGTGTACCATTTCAACTTCGAAGGTCTCCTCGAGCTTAATGCTGAAGTGTCGATCATCGTCCAGGTGAGGCCTGTCGCACAGACCTCGATCGTCGTGGCACCAGCTGCACTCCCCCGGGAGACTTTCGTCGTCCGATGACGACATTTCCTACGTTCATAATTCAAAACTACATCATCTCTTGACATTAGTAATAACTATGAGTTGATATCACACTTCTATATGTATAACACAAGAGGCAGTTGATCCTCCTTAATTAAGTACTAAGACAGCCCGGCCCATGCATTAGTCGCAAGTACCCCATATGTCCTATTTTTAGCAAAGTCATGCTAAAATTCATGGAAAATTTCAGCATGACCTTTGCTGAAAATAGGACATATGGAGTACCCGAATTTTCCGGAACGGAAGTTAATCGACATTCTAGCAAACTCAAGGGCCTCTCGGGGTACCTGCAAAATCATCGCGACACGATGGTCAGAGACATGACCTTTGCTGAAAGTTGTTTTCTGTAAAAGATGATCATGGCAGCCAGCCAGGGAGGTGATTGTCACTCAAATTAAGCTGGGTTTAGACTGACTGAAGCATCTGTCTTCCTGCCTTTGTTTTTCTCTCTTCCTTTCACATTAACTTTACTTTCCAAAGGAAATAAAAATACAATGCATACATACATACTAAAGCAGGTAGATAGATAGTTAGATAGATGAGCATGTTCAGTTTACAAGAATGAATATAAACAAGCAAAGAATGCATGCATGCATATCAAGCCTGCCTTGACAAATCTACCAAGCCTGCCTAAAGCATGTCTGCATGATGGGTATCACACTATCAGTTACTACCAGTTAATTACTAGTCATGCCAAATAAGATACTCCTCCTCATCATCATATAAAAAAAATGACCAATCAGAATTAGTTAAGCTCGGTCTCAATATTCTAAAAACATAAGAGCTCATGTCATACATATGCTGGTGTGGTAAAGGAAAATATTGATAAAATAGCTCTAGCTCTCAAGAGTCTAAACGGAAGCATGTGAAAAAATGGCCAAGATTGCACCTTCTATCTACTCTGGCCCTAAGTCCCAATTTAGTTTTACAAGCGAAAGCATGAGAAAACAGCAGATAGAAGAAAAATCAAGCTTGCAAATTTAAAATATGGTTTGACACAAGGCATGTTTGCTTATTTCAAGATATCGAATAACCTTCATTTGAGCCAAGGCAGATAACTTTTAAGCTATGCCACTGAAGAATAAGGACACCAAACAGAATATAGTCAACACCATATTGTATTATGCTCCAGTGCAGCAGAAAATTTACATCAGACCAATTACGCTCATTTTTCAAACTCCTGAGCTTGCAACTTTGCACCCCCTGCCTAATAGACTAGACATACTGATTAAATCTTACACCCTATCCATCGAGTTTCACACTGACAGAAAGAACATCACATTTATCATCAAATGCTAAGCTAACATCATTCAAGCGCTTCAATTGACAAATTTGCATAGCAAAGGAGCTCACCGTCGCGTGACAAGGCAGAGGCAGGTCGGCAGCGGCCGGTGTTGAAGAGGGGGGCATCGTCGAGGAGAGCGGTGAAGAGGGGGGCGTCGGCGTCTCGCCTGGATGCTCTGCATGACGGGGGAGGGGGCGGCGTCCGGAGGCAGAGGAGATGGTGGGCACGGCCCTGAACTCGGGGTTGTTGGTGGAGGAGGAGATGGTGCGGGGAGCCGGCAGCGGGCAGAGTCGTTGGCGGCGAGGCTGGATTGGGAGTGGGGGAGGAGGAAGGCGGCGGCGGCAGGGCTGGATTGGGGGGTGGGGGAGGAGGAAGGCGGCGGCGGGGAGCGATAGAGAGATTTGGGGGAGACGGTGGTCTAGTGGGGGCGGCGGCGGGTGGGGCACGAGGTCAAAGGCGATGGACGGGTGGAGGAGGAGGGGGGCTTATGGGTGGAGGAGACCGGGCGGCGGCGCAGTGGGTGGGGTGGCAGCGAGGCCCGAGACGGCGAGGCGGGGCACGGGGGTCGTCAGAGCGGGTGTGGAGCAAGGGGGGGGGGAGTGGAGGGAGGGACGAAGGGATCGGGCGAATTAGCTAGGGGAAAGATTACTAATGGCGCACCCCCTGGCGGTGCGCCATTAGGTAGGGGGAAAAACTTAGTAATGGCGCACCTGTGGACAGTGCGCACTGTCTACATGATGCGCCATTAGTATGTTTGGAAAAATGAAAAAAATAAAATTGTTACTAGTGGCGCACCATGTATCTGGTGCGCCATTAGTGTCTTCCACACTAATGGCCCACCTGCACATGGTGCGCCACTGCTATATTGTAGTGGCGCACCACATGTCAGGTGCGCCATTAGTATCCATTTCATCTATAGCCCTTTTCCTAGTAGTGCTAATAATAACAGGATATATCTTCTTTTCATCAAGATTAGCATATTTAAGAGTATTAGGTAATGGTTTAAGCTCAAACACGGGATCACCCTTGGGTGGAGGAGGATCCCCTAGAATTTCAACAGGCAAGTTGTGTTTCAAAATAGGTCCCTATTTAAAGAATACTTCATCTATTTCCCTTCTTTCATTCATAAAGATATCATTTTCATGGTCTAGCAAATATTGTTCTAAAGGATCATTAGGAGGCATGACAATAGAAGCAAGACCAATAATTTCATCTTTACTAGGCAATTTTTTATCATGGGGTTGTCTATGAAATTTAGCAAAATTAAAATCATGAGACATATCCCCTAAACCAACAGTAACAATATCCTTTTCATGGTCTATCTTAGCATTAACAATATTCAAGAAGGGTCTACCAAATATAATTGGACAAAAGTCATCTTGTGGGGAAGCAAGAACAAGAAAATCAGTAGGATATTTAATTTTCCCACACAAGACTTCAACATCTCTAACAATCCCAACTGGTGAAATAGTAACATCAATATCTTCTATCTCAGCAGGTGCAATATCATGCATAGTTCCTTTATATAAAGTATAAGGTATTGCACTGACATTAGCACCCATATCACATAAGCCATGATAATAGTGATCTCCTATTTTAACAAAAACAACAGGCATGCCAACAACACGTCTATGTTTATTTTTAGTATCGGGTCTAGCAATTCTAGCAGCTTCATCACAGAAGTAAATAAGATGCCCATCAATATTATTGACCAAGAGATCCTTAACCATAGCAATACTAGGTTCAACTTTAATTTTCTCAAAGGGTGTAGGTGTTCTAGCATTACTCTTACGAACCACAGTTGAAACTTTAGCATGATCCTTTATTCTAACAGGGAAAGGTGGTTTCTCAATATAAGCGATAGGAACAATAGGATCAACATTATAAGTGATAGTATTTTCTTCAACTTTAATAGGTTCATCTACTTTTAGTTCAATGGGAGGATGATATTTAAACCACTTCTCCTTAGGGAGATCAACATGAGTAGCAAATGATTCACAGAAAGAAACTAATATCTCAGAGTCAAGTCCATATTTAGTGATAAATTCACGAAAAGCATCGGTATCCATAAAAGATTTAACACAATCAAACTTAGGTGTTATACCTGACACCTTACCTTCGTCGAATTCCCAATCTTCAGAGTTGCGTTTAATTCTTTCCAATAAATCCCATATGAATTCAATAGTCTTCATCACGAAAGAACCAGTACAAGAAGTATCGAGCATGGAGCGATTATTGAGAGAAAGCCGAGCATAAAAAAATTGAATAATAATTTCTCTTGATACCTCAAGATTGGGGCATGAATATAACACTGACTTAAGCCTCCCCCAAGCTTGAGCGATAATTTCTCCTTCGTGAGGCCAAAAATTATATATATAATTATGATCACGATGAACTAGATGCATATGATAAAACTTCTGATGAAATTCCAATTTCAATCGGTTGTAGTTCCACGATCCAATATCATCTCATAGCCTAAACCATGTCAATGCTTTTACCTTCAAAGATAAAGGGAAGACCTTATTCTCGATAACATCCTCGGGCATACCTGCAAGTTTAAATAATCCACAAACTTCATCCACGTAGATTAGGTGCATATCCACAAACTTCATCCACATAGCTAGCAGTTTCTCTATCATACCCAAAGGAATTTCAAAGTAAACATTTCTAGTAGGTTTAGTAGGTTGAGGAGCAACACTTTTCTCTACTGTTCGGGGTGAAGATACCCCTAACAAGCCCCTCAAAGGATTATTTTCCATAGTAACAAGTGACAGTAAATTTCACCACACTATATAAATTTTTCCTTACCAAATTCCACCTACCAAAGGCGCTTCACTCCTCGGCAACGGCGCTAGAAAAGAGTCTTGATGACCCACAAGTATAGGGGATCTATCGTAGTCCTTTTGATAAGTAAGAGTGTCGAACCCAACAAGGAGCAGAAGGAAATGACAAGCAGTTTTCAGTAAGGTATTCTCTGCAAGCACTGAAATTATCGGTAACAGATAGTTTTGTGATAAGGTAATTCATAACGGGTAACAAGTAACAAAAGTAAACAAGGTGCAGCAAGGTGGCCCAATCCTTTTTGTAGCAAAGGACAAGCCGGGACAAACTCTTATATAAAGGAAAGCGCTCCCGAGGACACATAGGAATTATCGTCAAGCTAGTTTTCATCATGCTCATATGATTCGCGTTCGTTACTTTGATAATTTGTTATGTGGGTGGACCGGTGCTTGGGTATTGCCCTTCCTTGGACAAGCATCCCACTTATAATTAACCCCCTAGCAAGCATTTGCAACTATGAAAGAAGAATTAAGGTAAACCTAACCATAGCATGAAACATATGGATCCAAATCAGCCCCTTACGAAGCAACGCATAAACTAGTGTTTAAGGTTCTATCACTCTAGCAACCCATCATCTACTTATTACTTCCCAATGCCTTCCCCTAGGCCCAAACAATGGTGAAGTGTCATGTAGTCGACATTCACATAACACCACTACAGGAAAGACAACATACATCTCATCAAAATATCAAATGAATACCAAATTCATAGAACTACTTATAAGAAGACTTCTCCCATGTCCTCAGGAATAAATGTAACTACTCACAAATCATATTCATGTTCATAATCAGAGGGGTATTAATGTGCATAAAGGATCTGAACATATAATTTTCCACGGAATAAACCAACTAGCGTCAGCTACAATGAGTAATCAACACTACTAGCAACCCACAGGTACCAATCTAAGGTTTTGAGACAAATATCGGATACGAGAGGTGAACTAGGGTTTGAGAGGATATGGTGCTGGTGAAGACGTTGATGGAGATTGACCCCCTCCTGATGAGAGGATCGATGGTGATGACGATGGTGACGATTTCCCCCTCCCGGAGGGATGTTTCCCCAGCAGAACAGCTCCGCCGGAGCCCTAGATTGGTTCTGCCTGGAGACGGCAGTGCTTCGTCCCCAAAGCTTCCTTTTGATTTTTTCCAGAGCAAAAGATACCTTATACCAGAAAATGGGCATTGGGGGGCTTCCAGGTGGCCCACGAGGCAGGGGGCGCGCCCTCCACCCAAGGACGAGCAGGAATTTAGCTAGGGGATGCTGATATGTCTCCAACATATCTATAATTTTTTATTGTTCCATGGAGTTATATTATCATTCTTGGATGTTTTATACTCATTCTATATTCATTTTATATCATTTTTTGGTACTAACCTATTGACATAGTGCCAAGTGCGAGTTGCTATTTTTTTGCATGTTTTTACATCGTAGGAAATCAATACCAGGCGGATTCCAAATGCAGAGAAACTTTTTATATCTTTTTTTGGACCAGAAGACATCCAATGGGCCAGAGAAGCGCCTGGGGCATGCTCTGAGGGGAGCACAACCCACCAGGGCATGCCTGGAGGCCCAGGCGTGCCTTGGTGGGTTGTGCCCACCTCAGGTGCCCCCATACCGGCTCTTTACTCTATAAATACGCAAATATTCCAGAAACCCTACGGAAGTCGACGAAAATAAATTCTAGCCACCGCAAGTTCCAGAAACACTAGATCCAACCTGGAAACCATCACGGATGGGTTCATCATGTCCATTGGTGCCTATTCGATGATGCGTGAGTAGATCTTTGTAGACCTTCAGGTCCGTAGTTAGTAGCTAGATGGCTTCATCTCTCTCATTTGATTCTCAATACAATGGTCTCTTGGATATCCATATGATGTAATTCTTTTGCGGTGTGTTTGTTGGGATCCGATGAACTTTGAGTTTATGATCAGATCTATCTCTTTTTATCCATGAAAGTTATTTGAGTCTTCTTTGCTCTCTTATATGCATGATTGCTTATAGCCTCGTATTTCTTCTTGGATATTTTGGTTTTGTTTGGCCAACTTGATCTATTTATCTTGCAATGGGAAGAGGTGCTTTGTGATGGGTTCGATCTTACGGTGCTTGATCCTAGTGACAGAAGGGGAACCGACATGTATGTATCATTGCCATTAAGGATAACAAGATGGGGTCTATTTCTACATAAATAGATCTTGTCTACATCATGTCATCGTTCTTATTGCATTACTCCATTTCTGCATGAACTTAATACACTAGATGCATGCTGGATAGCGGTCGATGTGTGGAGTAATAGTAGTAGATGCAGACAGGAGTCGGTCTAGTAATCTTGGATGTGATGCCTATATAATGATCATTGCATGGATATTGTCATGATTATTTGAAGTTCTATCAATTGCCCAACAGTAATTTGTTCCACCACCATTTGCTATGTTCCTCGAGAGAAGCCACTAGTGAAAACTACGGCCCCGGGTCTCTTCTTTAATATATTTCCTTTGCCATCTATTTCCCTTTGATTTTATTTTCAGATCTATTGAACTAAAAATACAAAAATACCTTGCTGCAATTTATTTTATCCGAGATCTATTTATCCCATCTATCATATTTTTATCACGTCCATTTGCCATTTTTTGGCGCTGTTACCCGAAAGGGATTGACAACCCTTTAACACGTCGGGTTGCGAGTATTTGTTATTTGTGTGTAGGTGTTGTCTATGTAGTGTTGCTTGGTTCTCCTACTAGTTCGATAACCTTGGTCTCATCACCGAGGAAATACCTACCATCACTGTGCTGCATCATCCCTTCCTCTTTGGGAAAATACCAACGTAGTCTAGCAGACATCACTCCTTGGCCTTGAGATTGATAAGTTTAAGATGTGTAGGCTCGTCTAGAGGCGCGAGGTTTTGGTTAATGCGCGGGCCGCACACGGCACCAACATGACACGGGCTTGGTCTGCCTGGTGCGCAGTCGGGTGAGTACTACTAGTGGTAGTACTAATACTACTTTGATGTGTCGTATCAACTCACAGAAGTATGCAACACTTCCTCAACAAACAAGCAAATAAGCAACTTATACTCCTTACCCAAAGGATCTTTATATCCAACAGACACAAAATATCCCTTTGACTATGGGGAATTACTTTAACTGCTGATCTGATGTCGAAGTAATAGCTGCATCGCCACCAAAATCCACCATCTCTTAAGCTAAACTAGATCGAGCTAAACCCTATATTAGCATATTACTAAGATAAATAGAAGGAACTACAGAATCATTTAGGAGGTGAGCTTGTAAATCTGAATGTGGAGCGACACCGTCCTCGACAACCCAGCCCCGACCAGTAGCTTGGGTGGCACTGTGAAGAAGGTCAGCTCCTGCACGGGGTCGGTCCTGCCTTTGGGCTCCCCGGCGGGCCGTTTGCCCACACCTTGGCCGTGTAGTGCGGCGGGGGGGGGGGACGCCTCCGCTCTGATGAAGACAACCGATATGGCAATAAGCGCGCCAATGTCGAGTATGTTGTCGACCACAAAAAACGCGTGGCCGTCCACCTCCACGAACAGCAAGCGCCCCGGCTCCGACACGGACACTTGCAGCTGGAGCACCTTGCTGTACTAGATCCTACGTATGGGCATGGGATGCTGATACGTCCATTTTGCATCATGCTTCTATATCGATATTTATTGTATTACGGGTTGTTATTACACATTATGTCACAATACTTATGCCTTTTCTCTCTTATTTTACAAGGTTTACATGAAGAGGGAGAATGCCGGTAGCTGGAATTCTGGGCTGGAAAAGGAGCATATATTAGAGACCTATTCTACACATCTCCAAATGAACTGCAACTCCACGAAAGTTAGTTTTGGAATATATAAAAAATATTGGGCGAAGGAAGTAGCAGAGGGGGCCACGCACTGTCCATGAGGGTGGAGGGCACGCCCCCTGCCTCGTGGGCCACCTTGAAGCCCCCCGATGCCCATCTTCTGGTATAAGGTGTCTTTTGCCCCGGAAAAAAAATCATAAGGAAGCTTTTGGGAAGAAGCGCCGCCATCTCGAGGCGGAACCTTGGTGGAACCAATCTAGGGCTCCAGCGGAGTTGTTCTGCTGGGGAAACATCCCTCCGGGAGGGGGAAATCGTCACCATCGTCATCACCATCGATCCTCTCATCGGGAGGGGGTCAATATCCATCAACATCTTCACCAGCACCATCTCCTCTCAAACCCTAGTTCATCTCTTGTATCTAATCTTTGTCTCAAAACCTCAGATTGGTACCTGTGGGTTTCTAGTAGTTTTGATTACTCCTTGTAGTTGATGCTAGTTGATTTATTCGGTGGAAGATTATATGTTCAGATCCTTTATGCACATTAATACCCCTCTGATTATGAACATGAATTTATTTGTGAGTAGTTATGTTTGTTCCTGAGGACATGGGAGAAGTCTTGTTATAAGTAGTCATGTGAATTTGGTATTTCTTTCGATATTTTGATGAGATGTATGTTGTCTTTCCTCTAGTGGTGTTATGTGAACGTCGACTACATGACACTTCACCATTGTTTGGGCATAGGGGAAGGCATTGGGAAGTAACAAGTAGATGACGGGTTGCTAGAGTGACAGAAGCTTAAACCCTAGTTTATGTGTTGCTTCGTAAGGGGCTGATTTGGATCCATATGTTTCATGCTATGGTTAGGTTTACCTTAATTCTTCTTTCGTAGTTTTGGATACTTGCAAGGGGGGTTAATCATAAGTGGGATGCTTGTCCAAGGAAGGGCAGAACCCAAGCACCGGGCCACCCACATATCAATTTATCAAAGTAACGAATGCGAATCATATGATCATGATGAAAACTAGCTTGACAATAATTTCCATGTGTCCTCAGGAGCACTTTCCTTAATATATAAGAGTTTGTCCAGGCTTGTCCTTTGCTACAAAAAGGATTGGGCCACCTTGCTGCACCTTGTTTACTTCTGTTACTTGTTACCCGTTACGAATTACTTATCACAAAACTATCTGTTACCAATAATTCCAGTGCTTGCAGAGAATACCTTACTGAAAACTGCTTGTCATTTCCTTCTGCTCCTTGTTGGGTTCGACACTCTTACTTATCGAAAGGACTACGATAGATCCCCTATACTTGTGGGTCATCAAGAATCTTTTCTGGTGCCATTTTTAGGGAGGAAGTACCTCTAGTAGGTGTAATTTGGTAAGGAAAAATTTATATAGTGTGCTGAAATTTACTGTCACTTGTTACTATGGAAAATAATCCTTTGAGGGGCTTGTTCGGGGTATCTTCACCTTGACAAGTAGAGAAAAGAGTTGCTCCTCAACCTACTAAACCTACTGAAAATATTTACTTTGAAATTCCTTCGGGTATGATAGAGAAACTGCTAGCTAACCCTTTTAAAGGAGATGGAACATTACATCCTGATATGCACCTAATCTATGTGGATGAAGTTTGTCAATTATTTAAGCTTGTAGGTATGCCCGAGGATGTTATCAAGAAGAAGGTCTTCCCTTTATCTTTGAATGGAAAGGAATTTACATGGTTTAGGCTATGTGATGATATTGGCTCATGGAACTACAACCGATTGAAATTGGAATTTCATCAGAAGTTTTATCCTATGCATCTGGTTCATCGTGATCGTAATTATATATATAGTTTTTGGCCTGGCAAAGGAGAAAGTATCGCTCAATCTTGAGGGAGTCTTAAGACAAAGTTATATTCATGCCCTAATCATGAGCTCTCAAGAGAAATTATTATTCAAAAAATTTATGCTCGGCTTGCTCTCAATAATCGCTGCATGCTCGATACTTCTTGTATTGGTTCTTTTATGATGTAGACTATTGAATTCAGATGGGATTTATTGGAAAGAATTAAACGCAAGTCTTAAGATTGGGAACTCGACGAAGGTAAGGAGTTAGGTATAACACCTAAGTTTGATTGTGTTAAATTTTTTATGGATACCGATGCTTTTCATGAATTTAGCACTAAATATGAACTTGACTCTCAGATAGTAGCTTATTTATGTGAATCATTTTCTACTCATGTTGATCTCCCTAAGGAGAAGTGGTTTAAATATCATCCTCCCATTGAAGTAAAAGTATTTGAACTTATTAAAGTTGAAGAAGAGACTATCACTTATAATATTGTTCCTATTGTTCCTACCGCTCATATTGAGAAACCACCCTTCCCTTTTAGAATAAACGATCATGCTAAAGCTTCAACTGTGATTCGTAAGAGTAATGCTAGAACACCTACACCCTCTGAGGAAATTAAAGTTGAACCTACTATTGTTAAGGATCTCTAGGTCGATAATATTGATGGGCATTGTAACGCCCCGAGACCATTGCGCCAGATGCCTTCCAGTTATTCGTTGTTCTTGCCTTGTCTTATTGCATTAGTGCCTGTGTCTGTTTTGCATTCTCATAATCATCATGTGCATTGTCATATTCGTGCATGTTGTATTGTTGCATGCTCCATGTGTGGTTCTTGCACCATCACTCCTCCTTCCTTCCCTTTCTTCCATTTTTGCAAGTGCCACTTTCCCTTCTCTTT
This sequence comes from Triticum aestivum, assembly GCF_018294505.1. Classification (NCBI taxonomy): domain Eukaryota; kingdom Viridiplantae; phylum Streptophyta; class Magnoliopsida; order Poales; family Poaceae; genus Triticum; species Triticum aestivum. The sequence continues at coordinate 297,857,356 of NC_057803.1, read as the reverse complement.
TGTTGTTCATCTTTTCCCCAATTTTCTAACACCATGTACCTAGCCTCTCTGCCAAATTTCATCTCATTGGAATTGTTTTGGTTAAGGTTTAGAATGGTTCAAGTTTGAATTTATTTCAAGCTTGAATTATTTTTACTTCCTTTAAAAATCTCCAAACCAAATTTATTAAATAGGGCACATTTTCAGAATCATGGGAATATTTTTATATTTCTGTAGCTCCTCTCTTTTTTCCCCTGCTCTTTCCTTTTTGTATTTCTGTCTGAAGAAATGGAAAGGAAAGAAAGCAGCATTAGCAGTGCAACCCAACAACGCTCACCTACCTGGGCCTCGGCCTCCCAGGCTGGCCCAGCTAACCTCGCACCGCCAGGAGAGAAGCGCACCGCGCTCGATCCCATCTCTCCCTCTCGCCACCCACAGGAGCCACTGCGCCTTCCTCCGTCAGCTCCACCTTGCATGACCCTTCCCCTGCTTTCTTCCACCACCCGCCTCCGCCTTCAATCGCCAAGAGTCCGCTGCATCGCCAGGAGGCCGCCGCATCGTCGGGGACGCCAAGCGCCGCCCTCCTTCCTCTTCAGGCGGCCATGGCACCCCGCCACAGGCGCCCTGCAGCCGCCACCGTTCTGCCGCCGTGCTGCGCCCCACCTCCATGGCCGTCGCGCCCCGCCTCGCCGCCTTGGCCTCGCCAAGCTCACCGGCAGCCACGAGCTCGCTTGTCCATGCCATCCTTCTCCGTTGCGCGCCTCCGGCTGCTCGCTAGCTCCAAGGCGCTCCTCTTCCTCCGCGTCCGACCCCGCCAGCAGACCCCATGCATCCCTGCACCCCAAGTCTGTCGCCACCGCACCTTCTTGCCTCCTCCGCGCCCATCCCCTGTTGCATCTCCGTCGGCCTCATCACTATGCTATGGAGCTCCTGCCTGAGCCGTCCCCTTCGGCCAACTCTGTTGCTGCCGCCGCTCCTTCAATCTTCCTTGGTGCATCTCGTTTCCAACAAACGGCAGCCTGATGGTTACCTCCCCACCATGTACCATCGACCCTAGAACATCACAAGAACATCTACAACTACTCCGTACCCGGACCGCCAAGTCCATCTTCGAGGATTTCACCAAGTACCTGGACGCCTGATGCCTAGAACGCCTACCGTCGACCCCTTGGACGTCAAGTACCTCTACGAACCGTGTACGACTACCGTCGCTGAAGGCCGTCGAGTGAACAACAACCCTCGCCGTGGATCCGACAAGACCTCTGAGATCGACTTCATGGACCGACAAGTACTTTGACGACCATTGTTCGCCAAGTACCCCTTCGGATCGCTAAGTTCGACTACTGATGACATGTACCACTACCATCGCCGAGATTGCGAGAACCTCTACCGGCGACCTCAGAGTGTGTACGATGACCGTTGTCGAAGACCCGTACCTCTACCGCTTTCCGAACATGAACGTCTACTTCCCTCGTCGACCCGTGAACGACTACTTCTTCTATGAACCAATCCGCTTCGAAATGCACGCTTCGAAGGTATAACCCCGAGATGACCGCCCGTGAACGAATGCATGTATTGTATGAGATGCATGTTTGGATGTTGTACCCTCCTGTGAATGCTAGTTGTTTCCCTTGCTTGGCACCATCATCGACCCGTGGGAACCCGGTAACCGGGATCACCCCACCATCTTTTGCACGCTCCCACCAAACTTTCTTTTGCACCGACGCCTCAATGAGTTGTCAGAACCGGAACGTTGCTGTGGCACCATTTTCGTTATCGTTGCCATGCCACCCCTTTTGTTTCCGCCACGATGACAAATGCCTCATAACTTATCATGTCAACGTTTTCATAAATTGCATAAACTTGCGCATGTATCGGCATCATGATAAGAACAATTAAAATGTTTAAAATTGTTATTTGCATTAAATTGCTAAATGCATATGGGGTTTCACCGGATTCGTTGTTTGTTATATCTGGCCCCATTTAAATTGTTTAGATAGTATAGTTTTGTTATGCTCCACCTCTTGCCATGTTAACCAACATTTAATATTGTTGAGTACATAAACGAGAGAGAACTAAATAAGCCATGTGGTGTTCCATCAATATGCAGCTTGTTGCATATTGAGCTCCATTTAACTTGTAGTATTTTTTGTGCACTTTTCCATGCCATGCCTGCATCATACTTGTTTGCGCATCGTGCCATGCTTATGTGATGATTGTTTACTTCTTTCCGGTGTTGCTTCTTCGGGTTAGTTCCGATGACATCGCGTTTGTGAGGTTCCGTTCGACTACGTCCGTTTGTCTCCTTCATGGACTCGTTCTTCTTCCTTGTGGGATCTCAGGCAAGATGACCATACCCTCGAAATCACTTCTATATTTGCTTGCTAGTTGCTCGCTCTTTTGCTATGCCGCGATACCTACCACTTGCTATATCATGCCTCCCATGTTGCCATGTCCAGCCTCTAACCCACCTTGTCCTAGCAAACCGTTGTTTGGCTATGTTACCGCTTTGCTAAGCCCCTCTTATAGCGTTGCTAGTTGCATGTGAAGATGGAGTTTGTTCCTTGTTGGAACATGTTTTTGTTGGGATATCACAATATCCCTTATTTAATTAATGCATCTATATACTTGGTAAAGGGTGGAAGGCTCGGCCTTATGCCTGGTGTTTTGTTCCACTCTTGCCGCCCTAGTTTCCGTCATACCGGTGTTATGTTCCTTGATTTTGCGTTCCTTACGCGGTTGGGTTATAATGGGAACCCCTTGACAGTTCGCCTTGAATAAAACTCCTCCAGCAAGGCCCAACCTTGGTTTTACCATTTGCCACCTAGCCTTTTTCCCTTGGGTTCTGCAGACTCAAGGGTCATCCTTATTTTGACCCCCCGGGCCAGTGCTTCTCTAAGTGTTGGTCCAAAACAGAGCCACTTGCGGTGCCACCTCAGGGAAACTTGAGGGTTTGTTTTAGTTGTACGGATTGCTCATCCGGTGTTGCCCTGAGGACGAGATATGTGCAGCTCCTATCAGGATGTCGACGCATCGGGCGGCTTTGCTGGCCTTGTTTTACCATTGTCGAAATGTCTTGTAACCGGGATTCCGAGTCTGATCCGGTCTTCCTGGGAGAAGGAATATCCTTCATTGACTGTGAGAGCTTGTGATGGGTGTCGGTGTCAAAACCGGTGGATCTCGGGTAGGGGGTCCCGAACTGTGCGTCTAAGGCGGATGGTAATAGGAGGCAAGGGACACGATGTTTTACCCAGGTTCGGGCCCTCTTGATGGAGGTAAAACCCTACGTCCTGCTTGATTATTCTTAATAATATGAGTAGTACAAGAGTTGATCTACCACGAGATCGGAGAGGCTAAACCCTAAAACCTAGCCTATGGTCTGATTGTATGTTGTCCTACGGACTAAAACCCTCCGGTTTATATAGACACCAGAGGAGGCTAGGGTTATACAAGGTCGGTTACAAAGGAGGAGATATACATATCCGTATTGCCTAGCTTGCCTTCCACGCCAAGTAGAGTCCCATCCGGACACGGGACGAAGTCTTCAATCTTGTATCTTCATAGTCCAACAGTCCGGCCAAAGGATATAGTCGGCTGTCCGGAGACCCCCTAATCCAGGACTCCCTCAGTAGCCCCTGAACCAGGCTTCAATGACGATGAGTCCGGCGCGCAGTGTTGTCTTCGGCATTGCAAGGCGGGTTCCTCCTCCGAATACACCACAGAAGAGTTTGAATACAAGGATAGTGTCCGACCCTGCAAAATAAGTTCCACATACCACCGTAGAGAGAATAATATTTCCACAAATCCAATCTGCTGACACGTTTTGGCAGCATGACATCATGCCATGGCCCGGTAATTATTCAAACCATTTTTCCTTAACCAGCCCCGCACATAACGCGAGGCGGTTTCTTGACACGTCTTGTCAAAGCAGAGATCGTGTTCCCCTTATTTACGGGATTCTCATCAATACGGACGTGGGTAACCCAACCATGCCTAGGACTCCTAGATTTTAGGCAAGTCCCAAACGGTCACAAGGAGGACGCTTGATATTCACCCTCTTTATAAAGGGACAAGGCTTTTACTTCTTCCCTCCCATGCTCAATCGAATCCTTCCCCCGCCTCGAGTTCTAACACCCAAAGCCCAGGTCAGGTGCTTCGGACCTTCAATCATGTCCGGATCCAGCCTTCAAGGCCGGTGGATGCCTTCCTCCGTCACGGAGGAGGATATCAAGAAGTTGAGGGAGGCCAGATACCTGACCGCCGAAATTTCGCATAGGCTGCCCGCCCGAGGGCAGGTCATCCCTACTCCCGAACCCAACGAGAGCGTTGTGTTCGTCTCCCACTTCCTCCGAGGACTAGGCCTCGCTCTGGATCCCTTTGTTAGGGGTCTTATGTTCTATTACGGGCTGGATTTTCATGACCTAGCCCCGGATTCCCTCCTTCACATCTCGTCATTTATTGTCGTTTATGAGGCCTTCCTCCGCATTACCCCTCACTTAGGCCTGTGGCTCAAGTCCTTTGACGTGAAGCCGAAGATGGTCGAGGGGCAGTACGCAGCGCGCGGAGGTGCGGAGGTGCTCTAATAAGCAAAATTGCTGGCGCTCCATGGCCGAAGGGCTCCTTTCCAGAGGTGTCCGGATTGTGGCAACGGGAGTGGTTTTACATCACAGCTCCCCGAAGTGCCATGTGGGTAGCCGCCCCCACCTTCCGCTTGGGCCCTCCACCACAACTGATGTCATGGATCAGCAGGGGCTGAGCTGGGGCCCGGCCAAGGACGTGCCCATACTGTAGAGCCGCATCCGAGATATCTTCGAGGGAGATTTTAGTCTGGTTATGGTAATGCAAGTCATGCTGGTTCGTCGAGTCCAGCCTTGCAAACACCGGCCCCTCTGCATGTGGGAATTCAACCCGGAAGGACCGTGCACTATTCAGAATTTCCTCGGCCTGACGCACGAGGAGATGTACAAATCGTTCTTCGGACCCCAAACAGAGTGTCCGGACACTACCAAGGATGTGGGCCTGAGTAGCAACCGCACCGCAGCCCAAGTAAGTAACCCCATGGCCGAACACACTGTTTTTTTATCATGACATCATTCTGAAGAATCGCTCTTTGACCAGGACTAGATAACAAAGGCGAAGATGATCCGGTGTTCGGCCCCCCTTCCTGAAGGCTTGGACAATCCGGTGCTGGAAAAGATGCTTGAGCCAGCACCTTGCCTGGTGCCCTCAAAGGAAGATGAAGGGGGGAATAAAGAGGGCGAAAGTGGGCCTCCACCGCTACCTATTCCAACCGAGGGAATGAGCATCTCCGTGAGGGAGGACAACCCAAGGGAAGAATCTGACATTATCTCCCCCCGGGGAAGGAAGAGGACTACCTCTGAAGATCCGGAAACCAAGGTTTCCAAACAGGAGAAGAAATCTCCAACGGAGGGTCCTGCCTCGGAGGGTGCTCTTGCCGCTCAATGTCCACGCGGGGATTGGCCCTCTAAAGAGATGGAAGTAATCAAAAAGTACTTAATAGTAAAGGTATCCTACCTTACTTCTGAGGAAAAAAAACTGAAGCATTTATCTTGCAGTTCAGATCTTAGCCCTTCCCAGCAGAGCTCGTCTTGGGGGGATCTTCTTCTGGAGATGATGGAGAGCGAAACGCCTCCCCCAGACTCCCCAGCTCAAGAAGCGGGCGACCTTGAAGTGTCGTCGCGGAGGGTCTCTCCGGATCCGGCGAGGCCAGAATACAATCCTATGGCCACCCGAAGTCCCCAGTATCCGGCTGTTGAAGAGAGCCACTGAAAGAGTCCGGCACCGTCTGGTATGCGGTCGGACGTACTGAGGGATCTGCTAGAGCGAGCGACTATCTTAGAAGAGCACCATAAGTTGATGGGTACGGTGATTGAAAGGATTTTGTCCGTCGAAAGCGGGTTGCATGAAGCCTTTAAGAGTCTACTGATGGGTTTTGAGGTACGTGAAATGATGTACATTTTTGACAGTACCGCGCATTTTAAGGTGTGCCCTGTGTAGATAGTAGCCCCTGAGACTCTGGTTGTCCTCGAGAACGGCGGCGAACAGAGGATCGTAGTCCCAGGTAATGACCAGACCGCCTTTATGTGTAGGTGGTTGACGCTCCGGTGGCTAGCCGGACTGATGGGTTCGCCGGACTAAAGCGACAACTGGATGCGGCAGATGCCGACATTGTGCTTGTCAATAAGCGGCTTGATGAGGCACAGGGTAAGTGATTTTTCTGGTGAACGTAACATAATAAGAGCAGCATGATGCCAGTATCTTTAATATGTTGTGACTGCAGATGGAGCTGCCACCGTGGAGGCCCTTCAGGCGGAGCTTGCCCGAGCCAAGGAGCAAGCAAGGAGTAATAATGGGGCCTCTTTAAAGGCGGCCGAATAGTTAAGAGCCGAAAAGGCCGCGCATTGCGAGAGCAAAGAGAAAATGGCCAAGATAGCTGTAAAGTTAAAAGACACTGCCGACTATTGCCAGCTTCTTGAAGAAGAAAACCAGGCGAAGGCGACGAACCTGGAAAAGGCCACTATGGCGACCAAAGACACCCACTTTCCAATGAGAGCAAAGAAGGAGGAGTTGCGTCAAGCCGGGGATATCGCGGCTGGGAAACCCTTCATGCTGTGGAGGAAGTTTGGAGATCCTCAGTATGCCCCTCTGGACCGGCTGTGGAGTTCGGCGGACGCATATCTGGACTTGGCGGCGAGTGCTGTCGATGCGGCCGAATACTTCCGAGATCAAACAGATCATGAAGTGGACAAGCTATTCTGGTCACACTTTAATGTTCCAGAGCATCCGCTTCCATTAACTGATCGTCTTGCCGAATGGGCCAAGCTGAATAGATTGTCTGGACTCGCCATGAGGTCTGTTGTGGATCATCTGTGGCCGGAAAGGCCAAAGCCGAACAGCTATTTTAGTTTGGTGCAGCAGTTCCTTGGTGCGGTGCCGCGCATTAATGCGATGAAGAGGTCGGCGTGCATAGAAGGCTCGCGGATGGCCCTTGCCCGTGTCAAAACATACTGGGCGGAGATGGATGCCACCACTGTCGCGGCGCAGGGTTCGGCCATAGGCCGAGTGGCTGCCGAGCACTATTTTGAAGAAGTTCTTGAAGGCGCTCGTTCGATAGAGGCCCAGTGCTCGAAGAATATTATGTTTGAATGACATGTATTCCCATTGTAAAAACAATGTTTTATTAAGTTTATGAAGGCTGTATTTATACTTTTGCCCGAAAGTATTATGATGCCTCTTGTGCGGCCGTTTATGTATATATGTATATAACCTGAAATATTGCAGTCGTCGGCTTCAGCCCCCACGCATATAATGCGGGGGTGTTCGCAGAAGACGCATGTTCACACTTGATCCAACGTCTTGGTCCATTAAGGAGGTGATAGCGCAGCGAACTAGGCAACCGGACTATAATGCTTTAACACTTTCACTTAGCGAGAGGAGTTTGACAGTGGGGCTACTATATAGCCCCTGGTGGCTCCGCACTCATCCGAATTCGGGGTGCGTACATGCCTGGCCGGGAAACGGCCCTTCGTTAAGGCGGAGGAATCCCGAAGATTCTGGTAGGTCATCGAGTGGTTGACCAGTCTCACGCTATATCATGACAGTCAGTTTTCGGCTTTCTCTACTGAGGTGCTCGTCCGGATGAACCAGGGCACAATCCCAGTAGTTCTCCTGGTGCCGCCTTAGCCGATAGAGCGGAATGTAAGGCAGCAAAACACAGGAGCCGGGCAAACCCAACATTTGATCAAAGACATGATTCGGAGCTGATGCATATAAGGCCAAACTCGCGACGCCGAACACTCCCTAAGGTATTTGGTCTTTATGGTGTAAACCGGGCCTAAACAGCGCCCTTTGTAATAAGCCCCTGGTGTCCAGGTACGTGCAATTTTGTGACGTGGCCACATGCCAATACGTCAGCATCCTCCATTGTAATGAGAATCCGGGGGATGTGTATCAACAAGAGACAGTAAAAAAGGTTTACGCAGGGTCTTAATCTAAAAAGAATCCTTGGAACGGGTCCCTGCTGCACGTCTGCGCCTGTGTCTCCGTTGTGCCGTATTCTGGACGGGTGTAGCACGATGGTCATCTGAAAAAGAGAGGAACTTAATTGAAAAGTTGCCGTGCAAAAGCTAAGTTATACTGAATAAACAATATATAGTTCAAAATGAGTGAAGTTGAGCCTGATTGTCACTTGTGCATGTGCGTTGAGCCCCTTGTATTGTAATAGGGGTATAGCCATCAAACCTGTACCAATTGCATATAGCTGTACTGGACTCATCCAACCATGTCCGTGGTCTTAACGACCTGTCAGATACTTTAGTTGGTGAGGCCATTTAGTGTGCGGCTGCTAAGGCAGCCGCATGGTCTTCCACGCGCAAGGAGCACTCAATATTTCCATTTACTGTAATGATGCCGCGTGGACTGGGCATCTTAAGCATGAGGGAAGCGTAATGCGGTATTGCGTTAAAGCAAGCGAAAGCTTCGCGTCCGAGTAGTGCTTGATGGCCTCTTTGGAATGGAGCGATGTGGAAGGTTAAATTTTCGCTGCGGAAGTTATCGGGGAAGCTGAATATAACCTCTAGTAGTAGGGAGCCCATGCAATGGGCTTCTTGGCCAGGCGTTACTCCTTTAAAGGTAGTGTTGCTATGGCTAATTTTTGATGGGCCTATCCCCATGTTGCGTACTGTGTCCTGATATATCAGGTTTAAACTGCTGCCGCCGTCCATCAGAACTCGTGTGAAGTGATATCCGTCAATTATCGGGTCTAATACCATGGCAGCCCATCCTGCACGCCGGACACTTGCTGAGTAATCCCGATGGTCAAAAGTGATCGGTTGGGACGACCAGTGGCAGAATTCCGCGGTGATAGGCCCTGGGGCATGTGTCTTTGGGAGTGCCGCTTTGTTTCTCCCCTTTATTACGTGTAACACGTTGACTGTTTTGACTTCTGGTGGGAATTGCTTCTGTTACCTAGTGCTTTGCTTGCGAGGCTCATCCTTGTCTTCGCTTGGTGTATCCTGCCCCTTATGTTCGGCGTTGAGCTTGCTGGACTGCTTGAAGACCCAACATTCTCTATGGGTATGATTTGCAGGTTTGTCGGGGGTACTATGGATCTTGCCGGACTGCTTAAACAGAGATGACATATTTGGTCCAGAATCTTATTTAGGTTGGACATTTCATCTCTGTTTCCTTTGGAGGGCGGCTTTCGCTGACTTGACCAAGAGCTTCTGAATTCGGCGTTTACCGCCGTGCTCTTCGGGCTATCTTCTTTATTCCGGCGCTTGTTTTTGCTGTGTCGTGATTTCCCGTTTCCGTCCCTCACTTCGGATGTACTTGGGTCGCTGGTGCTGCATCGGGCTAACCAACTGTCCTCGCCCGCGCAAAAGCGGGTCATGAGGCTTGTTAATGCTGCCATTGTTGTCGGCTTTTCTTGGCCGAGGTGTGTGGCGAGCCATTCGTCTCGAACGCTGTGCTTGAAAGCTGCTAGGGCTTCAGCGTCCAGACAGTCGACTATTTGGTTCTTCTTAGTGAGGAACCTGTTCCAAAGCTTTCGGGCTGACTCTCCGGGCTATTGAGTTATGTGACTTAAATCGTCTGCATCTGGTGGTCGGACATAGGTCCCTTGAAATTTTTTCCCGAAAGGCGTCTTCGAGCTCTTCCCAGCTTCCAATGGAGTTTTCGGGGAGGCTTTTAAGCCAGTGCCGAGCTGGCCCTTTGAGCTTGAGGGGTAAGTACTTGATGGCGTGGAGATCGTCTCCTCGAGCATGTGTATATGGAGGATATAGTCCTCAATCCAGACCCCAGGGTCTATTGTTCCGTCGTATGCCTCTATATTCACGGGTTTGAATCCCTTTGGAAATTCATGGTCCAGCACCTCATCGGTGAAACATAGGGGGTGTGCGGCACCCCTGTATTTGGGTGTACCGTGGTGTTAGGAAGTTTGTTGTGTTGTATTGCATACTGGAGCACGCTTGTGTGGCCCGTATATGGATCTGGTTGCGCCGTCCTTTTGATGTGAGCCCTCGCGTGGATCGCGTACTGGCTTATGTGCGGCGTCGTTTGCCCCTCTATATTGGCCGCGAGGTCGTCTATCCGACCGGATGGCCGTTTTGTTTTCTAATTGCGGGGGATCTAAGGCCTCCTCGTCGAATTCACGTAGCAACTTTCGCTTCGGGTAGCTCTTGGTGTGGCGATTACCGCCGTACTTTGCTGCAGTGTTGAGAACTTCACTCCATCTGATTCTGAGTGGGTCTTGCGCAGCCCTCAGCCTTTGCTTCTGCTTTTTCAGACTCCTCGCAATGGCAACAAGCCTTTGATGGGCATTCTGTTGCACCGGGCACCTGTCCGGTGTGATATCGTTCGGACTGTTATCTTCGATGGAATCGGGTTGTTCGGTTTGATTCTCCGTGTTACCCTGGTCGGGTGATGGTTCACCCTGCTCGATCGCTGGGTCTATGTGACCGTTGTTTCTGCTGAGGCGGGATTTGGAGCGGCGCTTACGCCGCCGCTTTGACTGCTTCCCGAGGGAACAACCGTTTGTTGCGTCCTTCCGTTCCTCGTCGTCGTTTTCTTTGGGTGTGTCCACCATGCATACATCATATGATGAAGTGGGCGTCCAGTGCCCTATGGGCAGTGGTTCTTGTTTGTCTCCTGCATCGTCATCCATACCGTCGATGTCTTCGGAGTCGAGGTTGAGCATGTCGGTCAAATCATCGATAGTGGCTACTACGTGGGTTGTGGGTGGGCGGCGAATTTCTTCGTCATCCGCACCCCAATCCTGCTGGACATAGTTCGGCCAGGACTCTCCTGACAAGGAGAGAGACCTTAATGAGTTCAGTACGTCACCGAAGGGCGAGTGCTGAAAGATATCTGCGGAGGTAAACTCCATGATCGGTGCCCAGTCGGATTCGATAGGCACGGGCGCGGGCGGTTCGGAGTCCGTGGACAGGGAAGGATCCGGTAGTGTGGCGTCACGACTCTCGTGAAGGGTAAGGTCGATATTCGTCTCGATCGCCGCTAAGGATAAGGCCTTCGTGGCGGAGTCTATCCACCCGTCCATGGATGGTGCAATTGGTTCCGAATTGAGGGTCGGAGCGGTTGCCGGCGCGATCTCATGGACACTGTCTGATGGCAGAGCTAAATCATGCTCATCGTGACCGTGTGGCGCACTAAGCAGGGGCTCGAATCCGTTGAAGAGCAAGTCTCCGCGGACATCGGCCGTGTAGTTTAAGCTTCCAAACCTGACCTGATGGCCAGGGGCGTAACTCTCGATCTGCTCCAGATGGCCAAGCGAGTTGGCCCGCAGTGCGAAGCCGCCGAATACAAAGATCTGTCCGGGGAGAAAAGTCTCACCCTGGACTGCATCGCTATCGATGATCGAAGGAGCCATCAAGCCTAATGGCGACTACACAAAGGAACTGCCAATGAAATCACAAACGTCGGTGTCAAAACCAGCGGATCTCGGGTAGGGGGTCCCGAACTATGCGTCTAACCCAGGTTCGGGCTCTCTTACCCGAGATCCGCCGGTTTTGACACTGACAATGGGCTAAGTTGGGACACCCCTGCAGGGTCTTGAACTTTCGAAAGCCGTGCCCGCGGTTATGGGAAGATGGGAATTTGTTAATATCCGGTTGTAGAGAACTTGACACTTAACTTAATTAAAATGCATCAACCGCGTGTGTAGCCGTGATGGTCTCTTTCCGGCGGAGTCCGCGAAGTGAACACGGTTCTTATGTTATTCTTGAACGTAAGTAGTTTCAGGATCACTTCTTGATCACTTCTAGTTCACGACCATACCTTGCCTTTCTCTTCTCGCTCTCTTTTGCGTAAGTTAGCCACCATATATGCTAGTGCTTGCTGCAGCTCCACCTCACTACCTTTTCCTACCCATAAGCTTAAATAGTCTTGATCGCGAGGGTGTGAGATTGCTGAGTCCTCGTGACTCATAGATTACTTCCAAAACCAGTTTGCAGGTGCCGATGATACCGTGCAGGTGACGCAACCGAGCTCAAGGAGGAGCTCGATGAAGATCGTGTTCTTTGTGTTGTTTCATTTCCAGTAGATCAGTAGTGGAGCCCTGTCGGGGCAATCGGGGATCTAGCATTAGGGGTGGGCTTCTTTTCTTTTGGTTCCGTAGTCGGACCGTGATTGTATTCTGGATGTTGTAATGCTATTTACGTATTGTGTGAAGTGGCGATTGTAAGCCAACTCTTTATCCCTTTCTTATTCAATACATGGGATGTGTAAAGATTACCCCTCTTGCGACAGGCCTACAATGCGGTTATGCGTCTAAGTCGTGCTCCGACACGTGGGAGATATAGCCGCATCGTGGGTGTTATAGGCATGTTATTTACTTCTGTGATGAAGCTACTAGAATTGCTAGACCCAATACTAAAAATAAACATAGACCTGTTGTTGGCATGCCTGTTGTTTCTGTTAAAATAGGAGATCACTATTATCATGGCTTATGTGATATGGGTGCTAGTGTCAACGCAATACCTTATACTTTATATAAGGAAATTATGCAAGATATTGCACCTGCTGAGATAGAAGATATTGATGTTACTATTAAGCTTGCCAGTGGAGATACTATTTCACTAGTTGGGATTGTTAGAGATGTTGAAGTATTGTGTGGGAAATTAAATATCCTACTGATTTTCTTGTTCTTGCTTCCCCACAAGATGACTTTTGTCCCATTATATTTGGTACACCCTTCTTGAATACTGTTAATGCTAAGATAGAATGTGAAAAGGATATTGTTACTATTGGTTTAGGGGATATGCCTCATGATTTTAATTTTGCAAAATTTCGTAGACAACCCCATGATAAAGAATTGCCTAGTAAAGATGAGATTATTGATCTTGCTTCTATTGCCGTACCTCCTAATGGTCCTTCAGAACAATATTTGCTAGACCATGAAAATGATATGTTCATGAATGAAAGAAGGGAAATTGATGAAGTATTCTTTAAATAGGGACCTATTTTGAAACACAACTTGCCTGTTGAAATTCTAGGGGATCCTCCTCCACCCTAGGGTGATCCCATGTTTGAGCTTAAACCTTTACCTGATACTCTTAAATATGTTTATCTTGATGAAAAGAAGATATATCCTATTATTATTAGTGCTAACCTTTCAGAGCAGGAAGAAGAGAAATTATTGAAAACTCTGAAGAAGCACCGTGCTGCTATTGGATATACTCTTGATGATCTTAAGGGCATTAGTCCCACTCTATGCCAGCACAAAATAAAATTCGAGAAAGCGCTAAACCGGTTGTTGATCACCAATGACGGTTAAATCCTAAGATGAAAGAAGTGGTAAGAAATGAAATACTAAAGCTTCTAGAGGCATGTATAATTTATCATGTTGCAGATAGTCAGTGGATAAGTCATGTTCATTGTGTCCCTAAGACGGGAGGTGTTACTGTTGTTCCTAATGATAATGATGAATTGATCCCACAAAGAGTTGTTACAAGTTATAGAATGGTAATTGACTTCCGCAAATTAAATAAAGCTACTAGAAAGGATCATTACCCTTTACCTTTTATTGATCAAATGCTAGAAAGATTATCCAAACATACACATTTTTGCTTTCAAGACGGTTATTCTCGTTTCTCTCAAATACCTGTGTCAAAAGAGGATCAGGAAAAGACCACTTTTACTTGCCCTCTCGGTACCTTTGCTTATAGACGTATGCCTTTTGGTTTATGTAATTCACCTGCTACCTTTCAAAGATGTATGACTGACATATTCTCTGAATTTTGTGAAAATAGTGTAGAGGTTTTCATGGATGATTTCTACGTGTATGGAACTTCTTTTCATGCTTGCTTAAGCAACCTTAAACGAGTTTTGCAGAGATTTAAAGAAACTAATCTTGTCTTGAATTTGGAGAAGTGCGACTTTATGGTTAATGAAGGTATTGTCTTGGGCATAAGATTTCTGAAAGAGGTATTGAAGTTGATAAAGCTAAATTGATGCTATTGAAAAGATGTCGTGTCCTAAGGACATTAAAGGTATAAGAAGTTTCCTTGGTCATGCCGGTTTTTATAGGAGGTTCATTGAAGTCTTCTAAAAAATTTCTAGACCTCTGACTAATCTCTTACAAAAATATGTTGCTTTTGTCTTTGATGATGATTGTGTAGAAGCATTTCAAATACTTAAGAAAGCCTTGATTTGTGCACCTATTGTTCAGCCATCTGATTAGAATTTACCCTTTGAAATTATGTGTGATGCTAGTGATTATGCTGTAGGTGCTGTTCTAGGATAAAGAGTTGATAAGAAATGAAATGTTATCCAATATGCTAGTAAAACTCTAGACAATGCCTAGAGAAATTATGCTACTACGGAAAAAGAACTTTTAGCAGTTGTATTTGCTTGTGATAAGTTCAAACCTTATATTGTTGATTCTAAAGTAACTATTCACACTGATCATGCTGCTATTAAATATCTTATGGAAAAGAAAGATGCTAAACCCAGGCTTATTAGATGGGTTCTCTTGCTACAAGAATTTGATTTGCATATTATTGATAGAAAGGGAGCTGAGAACCCCGTTGCAGACAACTTATCTAGGTTAGAGAATGTTCTTGTTGACCCACTACCTATTGATGATAGGCTTTCCTTATGAACAATTAGCTGTCATAAATGCTTCTCGTACTGCTCCATGTTATGGTGATTATGCTAATTACATTGTCGCTAAATTAATACCACCTAGTTTCACATACCAGCAAAAGAAAAAGTTTTTGTATGATTTAAGACATTACTTCTGGGATGACCCGCACCTTTATAAAGAAGGAGTAGATGGTGTTATTACATGTTGTGTAGCTGAGCATGAACAGGAACTGATCCTACGCAAGTGTTATGGAGGACACCATGGTGGAGATAGAACTGCACATAAGGTATTGCAATCCGATTTTTATTGGCCTACTCTTTTAAAAGATGCTAGTAAGTTTGGCTTGTCTTGTGATGAATGTCAAAGAATTGGTAATATTAGTAGACGTCAAGAAATGCCAATGAACTATTCACTTGTTATTGAACCATTTGTTGTTTGGGGATTTGATTATATGGGACCGTTTCCTACCTCTAATGGGTATATACATATTTTAGTTGTTGTTGATTACGTTACTAAGTGGGTAGAAGCTATTCCAACTAGTAGTGCTAATCATAACACCTCTATTAAGATGCTTAAATAAGTTATTTTTCCAAGGTTTGGAGTCCCTAGATACTTAATGACTAATGGTGGTTCACATTTTATTCATGGTGCTTTTCTTAAAATGCTTGTTAAGTATGATGTTAATCATAGAATTGCATCTCCATACCACCCACATTCTAGTGGGCAAGTAGACACTACTAGGGAAAACCTTATACATAGAATCATAGCAGCAGCGTGACATAAAAAGAAGCGCTACTTCTAATTAGCAGTAGCACGCTTAAGGAAAACTTGCTACTGATGCAAATTTAGCAGTAGCGCATGAGGGCTAAACCGCGCTGGTACAAAAATCGACCGACAGTAACCAACAACCTAAGTTTAGCAGCAACGCGGTGTCACGATGCACACTACTGCTAATGCAATAGTAGTAGCGCGCTTTTTACTCACGTCACTGCTGCTAATTTTGAAATTGTCCACACAGTTGGCCCCGTTTAGCAGTAGCGCGTGTGAGAAAAACACGCTGCTGCTACGCTCTTATTAGTAGCGCGTTTTTCCTCCCGCGCTACTGCTAAGACGCAGCACCCAGCCCCACCACCTTTTTCCATGTTCTCCCCTCCCCCATCTCCTCTCCTCCCTTTCCCCTACCTCCCACATCCTCCCTCTCTCATTCTTCTTCTTCCTCAATACTTCTCCCCCCGTTACTCTCCCTCTTCTACCTACCTTTCTCTCTCTTCATTACTCCTAGCTAACTACACCACCTCCATTAATGTATCTCCTTTGTCTTTTTCATTCCCCATCCACTAGTTCAAGTTGTCTCCTCCCAAATTAGCTAGCTAGGTAGATGTAGCATTTAGTTAAGTGACCTATTTTCCCCCTAACTAGATCTATCTTTGTCCATAATAGCTTTGTGCACTTTTGATCTCCCTACATCATCATCTCCACCGTGTGCTCGATCTTGAGATAGAGGGGATTAAAATTTCATGCTTTTGCAAAATGGAAATATGTGTATGTGTGTGTCATATGATAATTGGGCAATATGATGGAAATTGTGTGTGTGTGTCATGAGTTGACGCCAAATTGTGCTTTTGAGTTGCCTATGTTTTGCCGAAATGTCGATTTATTTCCATTTCAGCGAATTTCGAGAAAACTCTAGATCTATATGTCCTATTTTTAGGGAAGGTCATGGCGAATTTTTGTATGACTTTGATGCATGCACACATTTTTATAATCAATTTGTTTATTATTACCGTGCAGACGTTCATGATGGTCAGTGGAACGATGGTGGACAGGTGGTTGCGGTCGGCAGTGCAGGACATGAAAGAAAATAACTGGACGGAGGTTTTATGTCTGTGTCGAAAATGAAAATGCAAAGGAATAATTTGGCTCGACCCCTATGACGATGGTCGTGTTGAAGCGCACCTGATCATGACTGGTTTCATGGATGGCTATAATCGATGGATAATTGAAGATGAGGATGATGATGTTGAGGACGCCGACGGGGCAGGCAATGACAACACTGGGCAAGATGAAGAGATGGTCGATAATGGCGTCGAGGAAGAGGCCGGACATGGCTGCGTAGAACGGGCTGGACATGGCGGAGGAGAAGGGGCCGGACATAGCGGCGGAGAGAAGGTGGACTCCACGCAGCAGAGTTCATCGGTACTAAGTTCAATCATGCGGGACCCTCATGTTCAAGCACTGCTTCGCAAGGAGACGAGTACTGAGAGAGCTGCTTCTAGAGAGGAGGTTAACCTGGTGCAACTGGTGGTAGACTCGAACACTCCATTGTAGGATGGTTGCAATCTTGAGGTGACCCGCTTGAGTTTCACGCTCCAACCCCTGAAGACGAAGGCTAAAAACAGACTGACCGACACTAGCCTCGATGAGCATCTCAAGTACCAAAAGGATGCTCTTCCCACGGGGAATCTATGTCCTACTAGTGTTGATGAGGCCAAGATGATCATGTGCCCTCTTGATCTGCCGCATGTTAGATACCATGCATGCATCAATGATTGCATAATTTATCGGAAGGAGCATGTGGAAAAAAACAAGCTGTCTGGTGTGCAATGCTTCTTGATACAAGAAGGTCGGGAAGAAATGTCCCCAGAAAGTTGTATGGTACTTACCGATCACTCTCCGTCTCCAGCGGTATTTCATAGATCCCAAGGAAGCAAAGCTAATGCACTGGCACATGGAGAGGAAGAAGCCCGACGATGAAGATGATCCGAAGCTGAGACATGTCAAGGATGGAAGCCAGTGGAGCGTGTTGAATAGCTTCTATTGGTATTTCGAATGTGATGTAAGGAACATCGTGCTCGGCGCATGTACCGATGGCATGAATCCGTTTGGCAACAAGAACACCAACCATAGCACATGGCCTGTGTTTGTATGGATGTACAACCTCCCCCTGGTTGTGCATGAAGTCGAAGTACATACACATGAGCATGCTTATTCAAGGACCAAAACAACCAGGAAATGTCGGGGGAAACTGATCCACGAACACCTATGGGGCCGGCGGACCGGGCCCCTTTCGGTTCGGCGGGGGGCGGAGATCGCACGAAGAGCAGATCGAGGCGAAGCACACGAGCAGTTTACCCAGCTTCGGAGCTCTCCAGAGAGCATAGTGTTTTCTGGGTTACGAATGAGTCGAACCGAACCCCCTCTACATTGCGCATGGGCCTCCTTTTATATGCTCAAGGGGTCACCGACAGGTGGCAATGCAGAGAAGGGCACGAATGTAAAAAGTGAGGTGGTTGGTACAGTTACTTGTACAGTGCACCCTACCTAACCCTGACGGCAGGGGACAAGGGTATTAAATGCCCATCTGAGTCGCCCAAACAATGCAGAAAAGGACCGTTAGGGACGCCACCGTTCGCCACGATGGCGATCTTGTCAGCTTCGCATGTCACTGCGCACCGCTGGCTGCACAGCCTCCCGCCACGCGCGCCTGGAGAGGCCCCCAGAGTGACACGTTGGTGGATGCGCTGGAGCGAGGGCACAGAGTGGCCGCCTGCCGCGGAAAGCGCCTTGCCGCTGCTGTTATCTTGTCGGGTCCGGAAGCTTGTCGCTCACCGGGCCTCGAGGTACCTTGGTTGGTCTTCCCGGCAAGCTCCTCTTGACGGGGCCTTGTTGCCTTGCCGGAGCGCGTGGCGCGTCGCGGCAAGTTCCTTGGAGTGCCTTGGTTGGCCTTCCCGGCAAGCTCCTCTTGCCGGGGCCTTGTCTCCTGAGCTTAAATACTTTGTTCTTGAATGGCTCCAAGGGAACCACGGAGGATCTTGGCATTCCCCCGGCAAGCCTTGCCGCGGGGTGCTGCAACTTCCCGTGCACAAGTTCGGGGCACTAGGGTACCCCTATTCTAGTACACCGACAGGAAATAATATTAATTTGTATCTGGGGCTACTTCAATAGGAGTTAGACACGTTATGGAAAACACCGGCCAAGACATGGGATGCGAGCAAAGGTGAGTATTTCTACATGAGAGCCGCACTGATCACGACGGTGCACGACTATCTCGGTTATGGATATGTCGCAGGCCAGGTGTGCCATGGATATTGCGGATACATGTGGTGCATGGATGATACGACGTCTCGGCAGCTAACGTTAAGGAAAGATGGCGGGTCTGAGAAAATCTTGTACATGGGGCATCGAAGATGGCTCGAACATGACAACCCGTGGAGAAACCATGGAGATCTATTCAATGGTCACGCTGAGCATCGAGGACCTCTACATAAGCGGAGTGGCGCCGAAATCGATGAGCTGTTGAAAACTGGAAGGAGTGCCCCACGCCGGGAAAGACAATGAAAAAGGCGCCGGAGCCGTTGCTGAAGGTATGGAAGACGAGGTCTCTGTTCTGGGACTTGGAGTACTGGCACAAACTCGATACACCTCATTTCCTTGATCAAATGCATATTTGTAAGAATGTGCTTGAGAGCTTGCTGACGACACATATGAACATGTCGGATAAGACCAAGGATGGGCCGAAGGCAAGAACAGACTTGCAAGATTTGAATATCAGGGAATATCTGCACATGCCCCCCCCCCCCCGGTAAAAAGTTAGACAAGACAGAGACGGAGACAGAGGCACAGGAGAAGAAGGGAAAGAAAATAAAGAAAGAGGATTATTGCCCCCCTTCTTGCTTCACCTTAAGTCAGGCTGAGATCGATCAATTCTTTAATTGCCTTACCGGAGTCAAAGTTAGTTCCAGTTACTGTGGCAAGATAAGTAGATATCTAGACACGGACAATAAAAGGTTCAGCGAGATGAAGTCCCATGACTGTCATGTGATGATGACACAGGTACTACCTATTGCCCTTAGAGGGATAATGGACAAGCACGTCCGTGACACGCTTATTGGTCTCTGCAACTTTTTTGACGTCAGCTCTCAAAAGTCGATCAGTGTGAAGCAGCTCTGAAGGCTACAGGAAGAGATCGTTGTGATACTGAATGAGCTTGAGATGTACTTCCCGCCCGTGTTCTTTGACGTGATGGTGCATCTGTGTCCATATTGTGGATGACATAATAGACCTAGGGCTATCTAACACAACATGATGTTGTTTGAGAGGATGAATGGGATCATCAAAGGATTCGTTCGTAACATGTCCCGTCCGGATGGAAGCATCATTCAGGGCTATCTGACACAAAAGTGCATCTCTTTCTGCGAGAATTTTCTATATGGCGCAGACCAGCCGCCTAGTGTTAGTGCTGGTTTGCCCGTTAACAAGCACGATGGGAGGCTCGAAGGAGAAGGTCACTCCAACGGTCACAGGGAACTACATGTGGCATACTTAGATCGATGCAGTGACTTTGACAGAGCTAACTTGGTAGTGCTACAACACCTAGATGAGGTAGATCCTTTCATGGCACTGCACAACGAAATTAACGCAAAGAAGTATCGTGACCGGGGGGTATGCAGGACGGACACCGAAGTTACTAGAGAGCACTACTCCACTTTCCTACATTGGTTCCAAGAGCATATTATTGCTAATCCCCCGGAGGAGGGCTCTAAGGACGGATTGCTCATATACGCCTTAGCACATGGCCCCTCGCCCAACCTCGTAACCTATTAGGCATACGATATCAAACGATGCATGTTCTACACGGAGGCAAAAGATATGGATAGTGATGATCAGAACTCTGGGGTGACGATGGAATGCATGACCGGCAGTGACAACGGTGCAACTAAAAGATTTTGCGGAAGGGTCGAGGAGATCTGGGAGCTTGACTACTCTGGACTGCACAACACGACAATGTTCCGTGTCAGATGGGCTAAGAATGTCGAAAGAGAAAACCGGAATTTCACTACCATGACTATACCTAACGCCAAGAGCGCTACCATGAACACTATCGCAAAAAATGAGCCATGGGTAAACGCTAAGCACGTGACACAATGCTTCTTCATAACCCAGTCGTGTTATCGTGAGGAGAGGCAAAAGGAACATCATTGGAATGGATGGAGTCGCCAACGAGGAAGTCTACGATCAGTACGGCGACCCAATGAGGGAAGATGACGATGATGATGAAGTATACGTCAAAAGAAGAATCAATATTACATTACGTAAGAAAAATCATACTCCATGGAAAAGGCAAAGTCACAGTGAGGGGCTCAATTATTCTTCAAAGAACAAGAAGGGAAGGAAGCTGACTCAAAAATGAAAATTTCAACGCTGAGGAACCATATGTTATCGGTCAAATGATGTAATATATATGTTCCTATTTTGTATACACACTTAGCCATTATTATGCATGGGTCCAATGATGTAATATATATGTTCCTATTTTGTATACATATTTAACCGTCAAATGATGCAATATATATCGCCTTCCCTTCGTTCACTGCTCTTAGAAAAAGAGAAAAGAAAAGTGAGAGAAAAAAAGGAAAAGAAAATAGAAGGAAACAAACAGGAATACTGTTATATAGGTACTGGTTATAGCAGCAATGGTTTTGTGAGAAAAGAGCTACAACTAGTCAAGATAGTAGTAGTGGTTTCTACACGAACGCGCTATAGCTACCTGGAGTAGCTATAGCGTGTTTCGCCTAAATGCGCTACTACTATGCCCACTTAACCCCCAAAATCCCCACTCGTCCCTACATCCCCCCTCTTTTCCCCCAAATCCCCACACTCTCTCTTCCCTCGTCGCGCCGCTCGAGCCCTGCCCCTTGCCGCACCTCTCCGCTCGCCCCCGACCCTGACCCCGGCGCCGGCTCTGGCCCCAGCCCCCGACCCCGACCCGACCGACCCCGACCCTGGCTCCGGACCCGGCGCTCGAGCCCGACCCCGACCCCTCCCAACCTCGGTCGTCGTCGGGCCTGCACCCTCTGTAAGCCCCCCACCGCTCCTCCTCTCTCTGGTAGCTACGTTTTTTGGTTAATTTACTTAGGTTTTAGTTAGGGCAGATGGTTAATTAGGTTATATATTTAGTTATGTATTTAGCTTGGTTTTTTCTTCAAGTTCCATATTTTTCTTCCTTTATATGCAATTTTGAAGTGGACATGTGATGTTTTGGACATGTCATATTTGGAATTTGGACATGTCATTTGGACATGATGATTATGTGCGGGGTAAATGATCCGAGTGGCCTATGTTACGATGGAATGTTGATTCATTTTCGTTTCGGTGAATTTCAGGCGCTCGATATGTCCATTTTTTTAGCAAAGGTCATGCCGAAATTTTCCGTGAATTTTGGCATGACTTGTGCTAGATAGTAGGCATATCGAGTGCCGGGAGTTGCTGGGAAATGACATTCCGTCAAACATAGATCTTTTTTATGTCATTTCCCATTTTCTCATAGTTTTAGAATTAAACGAGGAGACTTAATCATAGGAGACAATGTCGAACAACGAAGAAACCGGGCCTTCTGAACAAGATGTAGACAAGATGGATTATGAGGGTGAACAGGAGTACCTCGACTTTTTGACTGCTAAGTAACGTCAAGGTTTGCAGGTTGGCCTCGATGATGGTACTGACGCTGACATCGACACCGATGGCGCCGGCATCGATGGCGGCGCCGAGACTGGCGGGGAAGGTACCGGCGGGGAAGATACCGGCGGGGAAGGTACCGGTGCCGATGCCGCTACGGAAAAGAAGAAGTAGAAGAAGCATAGGATACAAAAACCTAACAAACTAGGGATTGGACGACTGGTGATCACAAAGATGGCACCCGGCTCTAATGGTTCCCATAGCAGTTGAGGACGTGAAAAAAACAGTCGAGGAGAAAAATGAGTTGCTACAACAGGCAATCAATGCAGCTGTAACTGCCTGCAGAAATGATTTTGCTACTAACTTGGTTCCAGCTATCATCAACTGGACGAAGGAAAATCTAGACAAGACGGTACATGATCTCTCGTTCCCTAGTTTCGTCGGGAGCAACTCCGTGAACAACAACACCACCGCACCGTCACTTGCTCACGCAACTGGGCCTCCTCTCGCAGTCGCTCCCGCTCATAGCAGCCCGTCCTCAGTCTCTGGCGCGCTAGGTGGGCCTTCATGTTTGGCTGAGCTCGACGCTCTCACGGTAATTACATGTCGCACCAACATACATATATATATATATATATATATATAGAATATTCCATTTTCGTTGTCGTTCGGATGTTTTAGGCCATAGACATGTGTTTGCAGGCCGAAGAAACCCCGTGCACCATACTCTACTTGATCAAAGGCCAGAAGGTGGATGTGGGAAAGGGGATGATAATGAACCCCTTGCAACCCATGTTCCACAACCAGCCGATCCCCGCTGGACACTTCAGGGTTAACTTGTCCAGTGTGAAATCGGGGGACGAGGATTTGCCTCCTCCAGTACAACATTTGGGAGAGGACGACGAGACCCCACCGTGGATTGGAAGCTGCAAGGGTTGGGTGCTACTATGGCCAAAGAATCTTATTTGTTTGGAGCCGGCTAAGAGCACACCAATAACCACACATCAACAAGCATGTGCGGAGACCACCACCACGCCTACGCAATTACCAGTTCATGTAGTGCCGGGTGAGAGCAGCGAACGACGTCATGAAGGGGGTGCAATAGTACTGGCTGATGTAACCGGTCCGGTAGAGCAGAGAATGGATGATGAGACGGAGGTCGACCCAATGGCTTTCCTAAATACAAACGCATATGAGTGTGACTTAGATATGACGAGTCAACCATATGACGAATCGGGCTATCAGCATGCTAATGAGGATATGGATGATCTGCCCAGGCAGGAACGTCGTACAGGGATTGCAAAAAGTCTCTCTTCATGGAATCCTCACAGGACACGCCTGAAGATGCCGCCTCAACACAGGCTCAACTAGCCGGGGGTCGTATAGTGCTTAGCCCAGGAACACTGGGGTAGGGGTTAAGGAAGGGTCTGGAAGGTGTGCCCAAGAAAAAGGAGAGGAAGAGATCGGTGAAGATAGCTGCCTCCAAACAAGCAAGAGCACACAACAGCCAACCGATGGATTCTGAAGAGCGTGTACCCGTGAAAGGTACGGCCATGTTCCATCTCACAGGCGAGCCGATGCTACACCGAAACCGCTAGAGGCACTATGAGGGGATCTCAGGAGACTGCACGACCATGTTCTTTCGACTGAGAAAGCCTACTAGCCTCGAAGGATCCAGGATATCCGACATACGCAGCTCGTGTGCCCGAGGGGAAGTGCTACGTCGACACACAGCCCGCGGAGGATTTCTTCCTGCGGTTTGACCATATCTTTGAGATGTTTATGACAAGGCGGCTCGATTTTACAATCGTCCGCCTTTTGTGCTACATATGAGCTCCATCATGAAGAGAGAAGAAGTCTCGCAAATCTGTGTGGCGGATCTGTACTACATGCACGAGTCTTTCTTGAGCCTCGGCGACTTTGAGCGTGAAACTGCTAGGGACTACCTTCAAAACTTTATGGTACAGAATAAGGACCAGGAAATTGTCCTCCTGCCTTATCATCGAAAGTAAGTTAGTTCCGGACAACCCTTCGTACATTTCAATCATTCCTTCTTGCTCATATGGAGAATAATTTGAGGTGTCTTTTCCCTGCAGCAATGGGCGCGCCGTCCTTAACGTTCTTTACCCGCGAGTCTCCCACACCGTGTATTTCGACCCTTCCAGAGACTATGAGAAGAAGGACTACACCCACATAATGAATATTCCAGATGATGCTCTCCAAGGCTTCAACATTAGAGGTGGCCACATGCAGATCAGGAAACAAAGGAACAAGAAGATGGGTTTCGCGCATAAAGATAACTTTTGCTGCATCCATGTCACAAAACCAAGCAAGAAAGATGGATTCTACATCCTCCATCTCATGATTGAGTTCAGCACGGATCACCAAAAGCTTCGCATGACAAGCAGAAATGATGATCATATCCACAAGTGGGTAGAATCTCATGGAGAAGCGGATTATAAACTTAGAGATGACTTCTTTCGCATCCAAAGGGACATTGCGATGATCATCATGAAAGAAGTCGTCGATGAGCAGGGGATGTTCCACCACGGCCCTATATCATGAGCCGACGTCCGAACTCGCATAGGCATGCAACGTCATGACCTCACGTCGTTCAAGAAGCTAGGGTCCATCCTCGATGATATGGAAGGATGGAACTTCTAGTGATTTACGATGCCGATGATGATGATATGTGTCGGTTGAACTAGTATACTTTCTGTAGCGATGAAACTTTGTGATGTCCATGGTCCCTGTCGAACTTGTGTAACGCTACTCTGTTAGTTTGGGTATGATGACCTGCGCACCTCTGGTTAATTAATTTGTGTACTGTATGTTGCATCTACTTGCTAACCCTTTCTTTTTCGTGTTGCTCTAGTATATTTTGTTGCATATGATTGTACATCCTCTTGATGAAGATGCTACTACCTCTTGATCACTTGCGTTGGTTTATCCTTGAAGAGGAAGGGGTGATGCAGCAAAGTAGCGTAAGTATTTCCCTCAGCTTTTGAGAACCAAGGTATCAATCCAGTAGGAGGCCACGCACGAGTCCCTCGCACCTACACAAACAAATAAATCCTCGCAACCAACACGATAAGGGGTTGTCAATCCCTACACGGTCACTTACGAGAGTGAGATCTGATAGATATGATAAGATAATATTTTTGGCATTTTTATGATAAAGATGCAAAGTAAAGTAAAAGCCAATCAAAATAACTAAGTGTTGGAAGATTAATATGATGGAAGATAGACCCAGGGCCATAGGTTTCACTAGTGGCTTCTCTCAAGAGCATAAGTATTCACGGTGGGTAAACAAATTATTGTTGAGCAATTGACAGAATTGAGCATAGTTATGAGAATATATAGGTATGATCATGTATATAGGCATCACGTCCGAGACAAGTATACCGACTCCTGCCTGCATTACTACTATTACTCCACACATCGACCACTACCCAACATGCATCTAGAGTATTAAGTTCAAGAGAATAGAGTAACGCTTTAAGCAAGATGACATTATGTAGAGGGATAAACTCATGCAATATGATGAAACCCCCATATTTTTATCCTCGATGGCAACAATACAATACGTGCCTTACTGCCCCTACTATCACTGGGAAAGGACACCGCAAGATTGAACCCAAAGCTAAGCACTTCTCCCATTGCAAGAAAGATCAATCTAATAGGCCAAACCAAACTGATAATTCAAAGAGACTTGCAAAGATAACCAATCATACATAAAAGAATTGAGAGAAGATTCAAATATTGTTCATAGATAAACTTGATCATAAACCCACAATTCATCGATCTCAACAAACACACCGCAAAACAAGATTACATCGAATAGATCTCCACAAGAGAGGGGGAGAACTTTGTATTGAGATCCAAAAAGAGAGAAGAAGCCATCTAGCTAATAACTATGGACACATAGGTCTGAGGTAAACTACTCACACTTCATCGGAGGGGCTATGGTGTTGATGTAGAAGCCCTCCGTAATCGATGCTCCCTCCGGCGGAGCTCCGGAACAGACCCCAACATGGGATCTCATGGATACAGAAAGTTACGGCAGTGGAATTAGGGTTTTGGCTCCGTATCTGGTAGTTTGGGTGTACGTAGGTATATATAGGAGGAAGGAGTATGTCGGTGGAGCAACAGGGGGCCCACGAGGGTGGAGGGCGCGCCTGGGGGGGGGGGTAGGCGCACCCCCTACCTCGTGGCCTCCTGGTTGATGTCTTGACATAGGGTCCAAGTCCTTTGGATCATGTTCGTTCCGAAAATCACGTTCCCGAAGGTTTCATTCCGTTTGGACTCCGTTTGATATTCTTTTTCTGCGAAACCCTAAAATAGGCAAAAAACAACAATTCTGGGCTGAGCCTCCTGTTAGTAGGCTAGTCCCAAAAATAATATAAAAGTGTATAATAAAGCCAAATAATGTCCAAAACATAATATAATATAGCATGTAACAATCAAAAATTATATATACGTTGGAGACGTATCAAGCATCCCCAAGCTTAATTCCAGCTCGTCCTCGAGTAGGTAAATGACAAAAACAAAAATTTTGATGTGGAATGCTACTTGGCATAATTTCAATGTAATTCTCTTAATTGTGCTATGAATATTCAGATCCGAAAGATTCAAGACAAAAGTTTAATATTGACATAGAAATAATAATACTTCAAGCATACTAACTAAGCAATTATGTCTCTTCAAAATAACATGGCCAAAGAAGGTTATCCCTACAAAATCACATAGTCTGGCTATGCTCCATCTTCACCACACAAAGTATTCAAATCATGCACAACCCCGATGACAAGCCAAGCAATTGTTTCATACTTTTAATGTTCTCAAACTTTTTAAATCTTCACGCAAGACATGAGCGTGAGCCATTGACATAGCACTATAGGTGGAAGAGAATGGTGGTTGTGAAGAAGACAAAAAGGGAGAAGATAGTCTCACATCAACTAGGCGTATCAACGGGCTATGGAGATTCCCATCAATAGATATCGATGTGAGTGAGTAGGGATTGCCATGCCCACGGATGCACTAGAGCTATAAGTATATGAAAGCTCAACAAAAAGAAACTAAGTGGGTGTGCATCCAACTTGCTTGCTCATGAAGACCTAGGGAATTTTGAGGAAGCCCATCGTTGGAATATACAAGCCAAGTTCTATAATGAAAAATTCCCACTAGTATATGAAAGTGATAACATAGGAGACTCTCTATTATGAAGATCATGGTGCTACTTTGAAGCACAAGTGTGGAAAAAGGATAGTAGTATTGCCCCTTTTTTTGGGGCCTTCCTTTTTTTCGTTTGGCCTTTTTCTATTTTTTATTTGGGACAATACTCTATGAATGATGATCATCACACTTCTATTTATGTACAACTCAATGATTACAACTCGATACGAGAACAAAGTATGACTCTATATGAATGCCTTCGGCGGTGTACCGGGATAGCAATGATGCATGAGTGACTTATATGAAAGAATTATGATAGGTGGCTTTGCCACAACTAAAATGTCAACAACATGATCATGCAAAGCAATATGACAATGATGGAGCGTGTCATAGTAAACGAAATGGTGGAATTTGCATGGCAATATATCTCGGAATGGCTATGGAAAAGCCATGATAGGTAGGTATGGTGGCTGTTTTGAGGAAGGTATATGGTGGGTGTATGATACCGGCGAAAGGTGCGCGGTATTAGAGAGGCTAGCAATGGTGGAAGGGTGAGAGTGCGTATAATCTATGGACTCAACATTAGTCATAAAGAACTCACATACTTATTGCAAAAATCTATTAGTTATCGAAGAAAAGTGCTACGCACATGCTCCTAGGGGGATAGATTGGTAGGAAAAGACCATTGCTCGTCCCCGACCGTCACTCATAAGGAAGACAATCAATAAATACATCATGCTCTGACTTCTTAACATAAAGGTTCACAATACGTGCATGCTACGGGAATCACAAACTTCAACACAAGCATTTCTCAAATTCACAACTACTCAGCTAGCACGACTCTAATATCACCATCTCCATATCTCAAAACAATTATCAAGTTTCAAACTTCTCATACTATTCAACACACTCATAAGAAAATTTTATTATTAGTCTTGAATGCCTAAAATAATTAAAGCAAATTATCATGCTGTTTTGTAGGACTCTCAAAATAAACTAAGTGAAGCATGAGAGAACAATGGTTTCTAGAAAACAAATCTACCATTTTGCTCTAAAAGATATAAGTGAAGCACTATAGCAAAAAATATATAACTCAAAAAGATATAAGTGAAGCACATAGAGTATTCTAATAATTTCCGAATCATGTGTGTCTCTTTCAAAAAGGTGTGTGCAACATGGATGATTGTGGTAAACTAAAAAGCACAGACTCAAATCATACAAGACGCTCCAAGCAAAACACATATCATGTGGTAAATAAAAATATAGCTCCGAGTAAAGTTACCGACAGAAGTAGACAAAAGAGGGGATGCCTTTCGGGGCATCCCCAAGCTTTGGCTTTTAGGTGTCCTTAGATTATCTTGGGGGTGCTGTCGGTGTCAAAACTAACGGATCTCGGGTAGGGGGTCCCGAACTGTGCATCTAACAGGAGGTAGGGACACGATGTTTACCCAGGTTCGGGCCCTCTTGATGGAGGTAATACCCTACGTCCTGCTTGATTGATATTGATGATATGCGTATTACAAGAGTTGATCCACCACGAGATCGTAGAGGCTAAACCCTAGAAGCTAGCCTATGGTATGATTGCATGTTGTTCTACAGACTAAACCCTCTGGTTTATATAGTCACCGGAGGGGGCTAGGGTTACACAGAGTCATTTACAAGGGAGGAAATCTACATATCCATATTGCCAAGCTTGCTTTCCACGCCAAGGAAAGTCTCATCCGGACACGGAAAGAAGTCTACAATCTTGTATCTTCATAGTCCAACAGTCCAGCTAAAGGATATAGTCCAGCTGTCCGGAGACCCCTAATCTAGGACTCCCTCAGTAGCCCCTGAACCAGGCTTCAATGACGATGAGTCCAGCGTGCAGTTTCGTCTTCGGCATTGCAAGGCGGGTTCCTCCTTCGAATACTCGATAGAAGATTTTGAACACAAGGATAGTGTCCGGCTCTGCAAAACAAGTTCCACATACCACCGTAGTGAGAATAATATTTCCACAGATCTAATCTACTGACACATTTGACAGCATGACATCACTCCACGGC
Organism: Triticum aestivum; assembly: GCF_018294505.1. NCBI lineage: Eukaryota > Viridiplantae > Streptophyta > Magnoliopsida > Poales > Poaceae > Triticum > Triticum aestivum. The sequence goes on along the minus strand of NC_057803.1, from coordinate 297,828,079 downwards.
CCGGTCATTATTCGAACCGTTTTTCTCAACCATCTACTGCACACATCGTGAGGTGGTTTCCTTGGCACGTCTTGTCGAAACAGATATCGTGTCCCCTTATCATGGGATTCTCATCAATACGGATGTGGGCAACCCAACCATGCCATCAATTACGACGCTTGGGGAATAAGAGGTTTTACCAGGCAAGTGGGGAGGCGCATCGCCTCTTGCGCCCTTATAAAGGGATTAGGATTCACTCTTTTCACCCACGCCTTCTTCCCAATTCATTCCATTCTGCTCAGGCTCCAGCGCCCAAGCGTCCACCTTCTCTACAAAAGGTCTTCCAAGGATGTCCGGATCTGGAGCAGGAGACAAATGGATGGCCTCTACCGTCTAAGAGAAGGATATCAAAAAGCTTCAGGAGGCCGGGTATCTGGTCAAGAAAATCAGCCACCGTCTCCGGACGGCAGGACAGATCATCCCTACTCCGGAACCCCACGAGAGGGTTGTATTCCTCCCTCACTTTGTCCGTGGGCTAGGGTTTCCCCTCCACCCGTTCGTCCGTGGCATCATGTATACTATGGGATCGATCTTCATGATCTGTCCCCGAACTCCTTCCTCAACATATCCACATTCATTGTCGTGTGCGAGGCTTTTCTCCGTATTCCGCGGCACATCAGTTAATGGATGAAGGTTTTTAATGTGAAGCCCAAGGTGGTGGGCAGCGAGCATGCTGAGTGCGGGGGCGCTATGGTGAGCAAGATGCCGAACGTCGTATGGCCAACGGGAACATTTAATGATTCTCCCGAGTTTCGATCCGGCACCCCTCTGCGACTTACATCCTGGGTCAAGAAAGGCCTGGACTGGTCCTCATCCGACGAACTGTCGGTGCTTCAGACACGTGTTAAAGATATGGGAGATAAGAACATTGAGCTTGTCAACGTAGTCCAGGTGATGTTAGTCCGCCGGATACAGCCTTGTCAACACCGGACTTGCAATCTATGTGATTTCGATCCGGCCAGGCACCAAACTTTGCGAAGGTTCTTCGGCTCCTCGCACGAGGACATTTGGAAGGTGCTTTTCAAGTCCAGCAAATCTTGGCCGGACTACGTCAAAGACCGCGGGTACCAACTGTCCCGCTCTGCAAGTTCGGTGAGTTTATCAAACTTTTCTATCCGCATGACCCAAAGGAAGCGCTTAGCGCATGTTCATTCAACTCCCCTAGAGCTGAACGAAGAAGGCGGAGCGGATTCATTGTTCGGCCCCATTGCCCGAACACCCGGCCATCCCACTTCTGATGAAGATGCTAGTCCCGACGCCCTACAAGGTGCCAAAGAAGACGGCCGAAAAGGAGGCCAAAAAGACCCGGGGTGGCCTTCATCGTCGCGGTGCTTCGGACACCATACCCGAAGGCTCTGATGCCCATTCCGCCTCCGAAGAGGATAAAAAGGAGGAGGAAGATGAATCCCCTGCAGGGGAAAGAGGAAGAGGACGGGCTCCGCACCTTTAGAGGTCGAACTGCCCAAAAAGGGAAGGGCTTCTCTTCCGGAGGAGTCCACTGCCGCCGCTGACAGCGGCCTGGCATGGGATCCCAGGGCTCAGCCCCTGGTCAACTCATAAGTACATAAAATCCGAGTACGTACAAGCGTCCGGACTCATCGTGGCTTAGTATTTTAACCTTAAGACATATTTTTTGGTAGTCTGGTGAGGTCCCATACCAAGCAATCCTCATCAGAGGACCTGCTGAGCTCGAATGCTATGGAGAGTGGGACGCCCAAAAGGCCCCTTCCTCCAAACAGGTGCATAACACCGAGGCTTCATCCCAGAAGGACCCCGGCCAAGGAGGAAAGGAAGAAACCGTGAAGGCAGCGCCTAGAGGTCAAACCGCAGGGGCCAGACACATGGGAAGATTCCCATAGGGGCTGACGGCGGGGGCGACCCTGAGTTCGGCTCCTCACCGGATGCGATTCCAGTGGTTTATACAGCTCCAAAATCAAGAAGGCAGCCTCCTTCGGCTAGAGGGGGTGTGCCTGTTCTGCCAGCGACCTCTGTCCATCCAGAGGTGTCGGATGCTTTGTTGGTGGCGTTATGAGACGCCTACATTGTTGACGAACACTGTGCCCTTATGGGTGCGGTGATTGAGAAGATTCAGTCAACTGAGAGTGGACTGAACGAAGCCTATATCAGCCTTATAAGAGGCTCTGAGGTATGTTTTATAAGTTGCTGAAGAGTGTCATAGTATAGATAGTAGCCCCTGATACCTTGTTCGGTGAAAGAAGGAACCAGACAGGGGATCGCATTGATGATCACAGGAAGACTCATTGAGTGATATTGATTTCACTTCTGTTCCAAGCAGATACCAGTAGCGGCTGCTGCCTCTCGTACTGTGGAGATCTCCAGACTGAATCAAAGTCTGGAGCGGGCCAGAGAAGAAATTGGCCAATTAAAAATGGTATGCACAAGCATTGCGCACATTAATTGTGAAATAAATGTTCAGTATGGAATAAGCTGCATAATTTGTGCTAGGGGTTATGACTGAAGTCGAGGCCCTCAAATGGGCCGTTGCCGAGGCTGAGAAAAATGTGGCCACGAAGCAGGCTCTTCGTGAGAAACACGAAGCCAGAGTTATTAAAGCTGAGCAGGAGCTGCAAGAGGCCGTAAGTAAATGCGAGGCCTTGGAGCAGAGTTTAACGGAGAAAGAGTCCGAACTCACCAAGCCGCGTCAAGCCACGAGCGATGCCCGGGGGGAAACCCATAGCCCCCTGCAGGGGATCCAAGTGGCGAGGAAGATTGTGGCGGGTAAGGATTTTCCCATGTAAAGCAAGTATTTGAAGGGAAAACTATATTTCTGATTGTGAATCCGGACTTCTCAGGTGTATTTGTCGAGCTACTTCACAATATATCAGATGCCGCTCACTTCTACGGAGCCGAAGGAAGGAACACCGCCGATAAGCTCTTTTGGTCGCAGTATTTGGCACCGAATTATCCGGTGCCTTTTGCCGATCAACTGAAACAACTGATCAAACTACATAAGGTGGCGGAACTAGCCATGAAAGATATGGTTATCTGGCTATGGCCCGCCGAGCCAATTCCAAGCAGCTACTTAGGGCTCGTGAGGCGGCTTGTAAGCGCTTGCCCTCGACTTGACGTCATCAAGCGGTCGGTCTGTATAGAAGGAGCGCGAATGGCCTTCGCCCTCGCAAAGGTGCACTGGGGGAAGATGGATTCCGAAAAGCTAGTGACCAAGGGACCGCCAGAGGGGAAGGAGCACCGCAAGCCCGAATTGTATTATAAGAGTGTCATGAGAGGATCCTACCTTGCAGCGAAGCTATGTACCAAGGACATTATATTTCCATGAATGCCAATCATGTTGTCCATTGTAATGTTTGAACAAGGTCGTTGATATGTCGCATGTTATATAAAAGTTTACCCTCCTGTGCGGCCGTTTGTATGTTAAGGCTGAGAGTTGGCCAGTCGTCGGCTCCTGCCCCCACATAAGGAATACAGGGGTGTTCGGGATAAACCTGAGCACTCTTTATCACAGTTTTGGGTCCTCCGAAGGAGGTGCTCGGCACAACGAACCAGGCAATCGGACTATAGGGATTTATCACTCTCACTTAGCCATAGCAGCTTTAGTATGGTCAGCGCAGCCCCTTGTGTTCGGAAGACCATACTAGGGGCTCTATAAGCGCCTGATCAGAGAAAAAGCCGATCCATCGCACGCTGCATTGGTTATGGCATTATGCGGGAGAAATCCTTAAAGATTTTGTGACCGCTCGAACAGCTGACTAGCTCTCGCCGTATCATGACAGTCAGTTTTCGGCTTTCTCTACTAAGGTGCTCATCCGAAAGAACCGGGACACAATTGTAGTAGTTCTCCCAGTGCTACCTTAGCCAATATAGCGGAACGTAAGGTATCAAAACATGGGAGCCGTGCAAACCCAACTATTAACCCAAGACATGATTCGGAGCTGATGCATATAATACTATGAGTTCGGGGTCCCGAACTTCCATGAAGGTGTTCGGACTTTTATTGCCGTGTTACGGGAAAACGAAGCCCCTGGCATATTTAAGGCATATCGCTGTGCACGGATGCCATTTGACGAAATGATTTTGATAAGAAATATTCAGTGGGTAAACGTCATATAAATCTACATGTTGTATTTGAATAATACGTCTATGCATATGGGTACAAGTAATGTGATAAAAAATGGTTGTGATAGCAGAACCTACTATGACCAGGGGGAAGAGGTTGAGTGCGGACCCGTATTGTAGCCGGACGTTCGCTGCGGGGAATGTCTAAGGATCCCCTGACGCGTTCGAGCTGCCTCTGTGGAGTCCATCCTGGTTGGTGCAAAGGTGAACCTGCGAAGGAAATATAAGAAATGTTTGTGTACCTGAGGGCGATTGAACCGCTGAGTTCGGCCTGTCATGGCCTTCGCCAAAGTGTTTACTTGAGCTCTGGATGAGCCGGGGTATCCTTCTGCGAAGTAGTTCGGAGCCCCTTGACGGTGTCCGGGAGCCTGGGCGTCGACTCGAGGTTCAGCTGCAAGTTGCTGCTCGTTGTTCCTGCTGCTAAGGCAATGATGTATTTGTAGGTGCCGAAGGAAGGTTCAGCCTTGCCATGAACCGTGATGATGCCGCGTGGACTGGGCATTTCGAGCTTACGGTAGGCATAATGTGGCACCGTGTTGAATCGACCGAACGCGTTTCGCCCGAGCAGTGCTTGATAGTCACTATGGAAAGGGGTGATTTCGAAGATTAGCTCTTTGGTACAGTAATTTTCTGGTGATCCGAAGATTACCTCAAGGGCAATGGAGCCTGTACAGCTAACCTCCATGCCTGGTATGATGCCTCTAAAAGTGGCTTTAGTGGGCTTGATCGCTGAATGACCGATGCCCATCTTGCGCACTGTATCCTGGTAAAGCAGATTTAAACTGCTACCTCCGTCCATAAGGACTCGAGTGAGGTGGAACCCGTCTACTATTGGGTCGAGGATTAGTGTGGCTGGATTGCCCCGATTGGCGTTAACTAGACGATCCGTGCGGTTGAAGGTGACCGGCCCTAGCTTATATTGTGGGACGGCGAGCTCCGTTGAGCCGCCGTCCTTGAGGGTGCATATCTGGTCCAAGTGGGCAATTTGGGTGGTATTTACCACATTCACCGATTGAATATGAGGGGGGGGGGATTTCTTTTGCCCTCCTGTGTTCGATGATCCGGGCTCTTCATCGCTATCGTCGCTTTGAGACCCCTCTTCATTTTTGGCGCCTGCATTGCCGGCTTGTTTGAAGACCCAGCATTCTCTGCTGGTATGGGTGGCTGGCGTTTCTGGGGTGCCATGAATTTTGCATTGGCGAGCGAGTATGCGGTCCAGACTGGATGGACCCGGATTTGTATTTTTCGGTGGCCTTTTCCGCTGACCGGACTTTGAGACCCTGAACCCGGCATTAACTACCGTATTTTTGGCATTTTCACCGTATTTGCGGCGCTTGTGTTTGTTGTGTCGTGGTTTGCCGTTGCTATCCCTGGCTTGTGATATGCCAGGTTTGCTTGCTGTATTGGTACTACGAGCCAACCAGCTATCTTCGCCCGCACAAAAGCGGGTCATAAGTGTCGTGAGGGCTGCCATTCATCACAGATATTATGCTTAAATGCCGCTAAGGCCTCTGCATCCGGACAGTCGACAATTTGGTTCTTCTTTGTTAGGAACCGGGTCCAGAATTGCCTGGCTGATTCCCCTGGCTACTGAGTTATATGACTTAAATCGTCAGCGTCCGGCGGTCGCACGTAAGTGCCCTGGAAATTTTCCAGGAATGCCTCTGCTAGGTTCTCCCAACTTCCTATGGAGTTTGCCGGCAAGCTATTAAGCCAATGCCGAGCCGGCCCTTTGAGTTTGAGCAGGAGATACTTCATGGCATGTAGGTCATCCCCGCGGGACATATGAATGTGGAGGAAGAAGTCTTCTATCCATACCGCGGGGTCTGTAGTACCATCGTATGATTCGATGTTTACGGGTTTAAACCCTTCTGGGAATTCGTGATCCATTACTTCATCAGTGAAGCATAAGGGGTGTGCGGCGCCTCTGTGTCGGGCTATATCGCGACGTGGTTCATACGAGTCTTGTCTGCCATGTCCAACTCGGCCGGATTTGCTTTTAGTGTATCCGGCGTGACAATCCTCGTCACGTATTGGTGCGCGCCCCCGTGATCCGTAGATCGATCTTGCATGTTTTGCCTTGTTTTCCAATACGTATCGCAGGTCCTGTGTGTTGCACCGAGCCTTGGTATTTTTGTTTGAGTGGCGGCGGGGTGCAGGTTGAACTTCAGGCCGAAATGCCTCTCTGGGTTGGGCACGAGGTGGCCGGTCAGCCGCATCGTACACTGGTGATGTAGGTTTCAATGCTTCCTTCTCGAAGTGGGGTAGCAACCTGCGCTTTGGGTAATTCTTGGAGGGGCGCTAGAGTTCGTATTCCTCGGCCGCAAGGACTTCGGTCCATCTATCTGCTAGTAAGTCTTGATCAGCTTGAAGTTTTTGTTGCTTTTTCTTCAGGCTATTTGTTGTGGCCATAAGCCAGCGCTTGAAGCGCTCCTGCTCGACGGGATCCTCAGGCACGATAAATTATTCGTCGCCGAGGCTCACCTCGTCTTCGGAGAGAGGCATGTAATTGTTCTCCTTCGATTCTCCATCTGCTGCCTGCTTTGGAGGGCTAGCTTGTTCACCCTCCCGCTCTACATCGTGCTAGAGGGGATTGTGGTTGTCTTCGGCACTATCCCGAGTGTTATTGTCTCTTGTGCCGGTATCACTACTTTTGCTATGGCGGGACTTAGAGCGGCGCTGCTGACGTCGGCGCTTGGGTTGCTTCTTGGAGGGGTCATCCTCCGTTGTCTCGTCGCCATTTCCTTCTTTGGGGGTGTCCACCATGTGTATATCATATGATGAGGTGGCAGTCCAGCGCCCTGTGGGCGGTGGTTCCTGTTCGTCTCCCGCATTGTCGTCCATACCGTCGATGTCTTCGGAGTCGAAGTAGAGCATGTTGGTTAAATCGTCGACAATGGCTACTAAGTGGGTGGTGGGTGGGTAGTGAATTTCTTCGTCGTCCGCATCCCATTCTAGCCAGACATAGTTCGGCCAAGGTTCTCCTGACAAGGAGAGAGACCTTAATGAATTTAGCAAATCGCCAAAAGGCGAATGCTGAAAGATATCCGCGGAGGTGAACTCCATGATCAGCGCCTAGTCAGATTCGATAGGCACGGATGCAGGCGGCTCGGAGTCCGTGGTCGGAGACAAATCTAGTGGTTCGGCGACACGGCTCTCGTAAGGGGTGAAGTCAGTATCCGGCTCCATCGCCACTGAGAGTGCGGCCTCCGTGGCGGGGTCTATCCCCCATCCTCAGATGGCGCAGTTTGCTTCAGATTGGGGGCCGGAGTAGTTGTAGGTGTGATCTCCCGAACACTATCCGACGGCAGAGCTAAATCATGCTCGTCGTGATCGTGCGGTGCACCTGACACGGGATCGAATCCGTCGAAGATCAAGTCGCCGTGGATGTCGGCAGCATAGTTTAAGTTTCCGAACCCGACCTGTTGGCCAAGGGCGTAGCTCTCAATCTGCTCCATATGGCCAAGCGAATTGGCCCGTAGTGCGAAGCCGCCGAATACGAAGATCTGTTCAGGGAGGAAAACCTCACCCTGGACCGCATCGTTACCGATGATCGAAGGGGCCATCGAGCCTTATGGTGATGGCACAATGCAACTCTCAATGAAAGCACCAATGTCGGTGTCAAAACTGGCGGATCTTTGTTAGGGGGTCCCGAACTGTGCGTCTAAGGCAGATGGTAACAGGAGGCAGGGGACATGATGTTTACCCAGTTTCGGGTCCTCTTGATGGAGGTAATACCCTACGTCGTGCTTGATTGATATTGATGATATGAGTATTACAAGAGTTGATCTACTACGAGATCGTAGAGGCTAAACCCTAGAAGCTAGCCTATGGTATGATTGTATGTTGTTCTACGGACTAAACCCTCCGGTTTATATAGACACTGGAGGGGGCTAGGGTTACACAGAGTCGGTTACAAGGGAGGAGATCTACATATCTGTATTCCCAAGCTTGCCTTCCACGCCAAGGAAAGTCCCATCCGGACACGGGACAAAGTCTTCAACCTTGTATCTTCATAGTCCAGCAGTCCGGCTAAAGAATATAGTCCGGGTGTCTGGAGATCCTCTAATCCAGGACTCCCTCAGGTGCCATGGGCATCCCCAAGCTTAGGCTCTTGCCACTCCTTGTTCCATAATCCATCAAATCTTTACCCAAAACTTGAAAGCTTCACAACACAAAACTTAAAGTAGAAAATCTCGTGAGCCCCGTTAGCAAAAGAAAACAAAACACCACTTCAAGATACTGTAATGAACTCCTTCTTTATTTATATTGGAGTTAAACCTATTGTATTACAACTTCTCTATGGTTTATAAACTATTTTACTAGCCATAAATTCATTAAAATATGGAATCAACACACGAAAAAAAGAATCTGTCAAAAACAGAACAGTCTGTAGTAATCTGTAGCTAACGCAAGAGCCGGAACCCCAAAAATTCTAAAATAAATTGCTTGACGTGAGGAATTTATCTATTAATCATCTTCAAAAATAATTAACTAAATAGCACTTTCCAAATAAAAATGGAAGCAATTTTCGTGAGCGCTAAAGTTTCTGTTTTTTACAGCAAGATTAAAAAGACTTTCCCCAAGTCTTCCTAACGGTTCTACTTGGCACAAACACTAATTAAACACAAAAAACACAACCAAAACAGAGGCTAGATAAATTATTTATTACTAAACAGGAGCAAAAATTAAGGAATAAAAATAAAATTGGGTTGCCTCCCAACAAGCGCTATCGTTTAACGCCCCTAGCTAGGCATAAAAGCGAAGATATGTCTAGGTGTTGCCATAACAGTAAGATAGATCACTAAAACTCATTTCATATTCTCTACGTTCGGCAGCAAGTTTTCTTTGAGGCAAGCAAAAGTAATCAAAAGGGCTAAATTTAATGGGACAAAATTCCCCAAGATCAACTTTGGGAAGGTATAGGTTCCTCTCTTGGCCCTTCGTATTGCACAACAAATTCATCATTGTAAGCATTCTTTTGACAGAACTTTGTGAGCCTATACTAAAGAGAATATCCTAGTTCATTATTTCGAATAGCCAAATCATCATTAAGTTCAGAAATTCTATCAACTAGAACATTGGTAGGAAACCTTTTTCTAAGATTTTCATTGAAAGCAACATAGTCTAGAGATTGAAAACGCATTATTTCTTCTTGATCAAAAAGGATAGCCTCTATGGGAGGACGGCAAGCGTCCACCCTATAATGTGCAAAGATTTCTTTGGCCTCTTTTATTATGAATCTAAACTCATCAGCCAAAAAGAAGTAGCGGCACGCTTAACAGAAGAATGCTCAATATTAGAAAATTCTAGGAAAATCCTTTGTATGCAAGGGTGCATGTGCATAAATTGCCTTTCAAGTTCAACTACAAGCATGGCAATAGCGTTCGCAAGACTACTAGTTCTATGAAGGATAGAACTACCCATAGAAGGCAAAGCACCGGCACAAGTAAAAAAATCTTGGATGACTCCTTTTCCAATAATATTACCACTAGCAACACAGAATTTTTTTGTATGTAAGATAGGGGGTTCTTCAGCAGGAGCATCAGAATTTTTCATGATATTATTATTGTCCATATCGACAATAATTTCCCCAATTTCAGACATAACGGCAGAAAGTGCAAGGGGCAAAAAGAGGCAAACGGAGAAAGAGAGGGAGGATGGAGAGAGAGGGCGAATAAACCGGCAAGGATGAAGTGGGGGAGAGGAAAACGAGAGGCAAATGGCAAATAATGTAATGTGGGAGATAAGGGTTTGTGATGGGTACTTGGTATGTTGACTTTTGCACGAACCTCCCCGGCAATGGCGCCAGAAATCCTTCTTGCTACCTCTTGAGCACTTGCGTTGGTTTTCCCTTGAAGAGGAAAGGGTGATGCAGCAAAGTAGCGTAAGTATTTCCCTCAGTTTTTGAGAACCAAGGTATCAATCCAGTAGGAGGCCACACACGAGTCCCTCGCACCTACACAAACAAATAAATCCTCGCAACCAACGCGATAAGGGGTTGTCAATCCCTACACGGTCACTTACGAGAGTGAGATCTGATAGATATGATAAGATAATATTTTTGGTATTTTTATGATAAAGATGCAAAGTAAAATAAAAGGCAATAAAAATAACTAAGTGTTTGAAGATTAATATGATGGAAGATAGACCCGGGGGCCATAGGTTTCACTAGTGGCTTCTCTGAAGAGCATAAGTATTCATGGTGGGTTAACAAATTACTCTTGAGAAATTGACAGAATTGAGCATAGTTATGAGAATATCTAGGTATGATCATGTATATAGGCATCACGTCTGAGACAAGTACACCGACTCCTACTTGCATCTACTACTATTACTCCACACATCGACCTCTATCCAGCATGCATCTAGAGTATTAAGTTCAAGAGAACAGAGTAACACTTTAAGCAAGATGACATGATGTAGAGGGATAAACTCATGCAATATGATGAAGCCCCCATCTTTTTATCCTTGATGGCAATAATAAAATACGTGCCTTGCTGCCCCTACAGTCTCTGGGAAAGGACACCGCAATATTGAACCCAAAGCTAAGCACTTCTTCCATTGCAAGAAAGATCAATCTAGTAGGCCAAACCAAATTGATAATTTGAAGAGACTTGCAAAGATAACCAATCATACATAAAAGAATTCAGAGAAGATTCAAATATTGTTCATAGATAAACTTGACCATAAACCCACAATTCATCAATCTCAACAAACACACTGCAAAAGAAGATTACATCGAATAGATCTCCACAAGAGAGGGGGGGACTTTGTACTGAGATCCAAAAAGAGAGAAGAGGCCATCTAGCTAATAACTATGGACCCGTAGGTCTGAGGTAAACTACTCACACTTCATCGGAGGGGCTATGGTGTTGATGTAGAAGTCCTTCGTGATCGATGCCCTCTCCGGCGGAGCTCCGGAACAGGCCCCAAGATGGGATCTCGTGGATACAGAAAGTTACGACGGTGGAATTAGGGTTTTGGCTCTGTATCTGGTAGTTTGGGGGTACGTAGGTATATATAGGAGGCAGGAGTACGTCGGTGGAGAAACAGGGGCCCACGAGGGTGGAGGGCGTGCCTAGGGGGGGTAGGCGCGCCCCCTACCTCGTGGCATCCTGGTTGATGTCTTGACGTAGGGTCCAAGTCCTCTGGATCATGTTCATTCCGAAAATCATGTTCCCGAAGGTTTCATTCTGTTTGGACTCCGTTTGATATTCTTTTTCTGCAAAACCCTAAAATAGGCAAAAAACAACAATTCTGGGTTGGGCCTCCGGTTAATAGGTTAGTCCCGAAAATAATATAAAAGTGTATAGTAAAGCCCAATAATGTCCAAAACAGAATATACTATAGCATGGAACAATCAAAAATTATAGATACGTTGGAGACGTATCAGATGCATCTCTAACAGGTACCTAGTTTCTTGATGGCGAGATGGTAGTGCTATGTCGTGTACAAAGGGAAGGTTCCGGGAGTGTACAACAAGTGGCCTGAGTGTCAGGCGCAAGTGAATGGGGTCTCGGGCGCCAGCCATAAAGGCTTCAAAAGCAGACAAGAAGGAGAAGCTAGTTACTTGAGGTTCACGCTAGCGCGGGAGAGGACTCGTAACCGCCGCCTCATGTACTGCATAGTTCCGCTCTCACTCATAGTGATTGCTCTTCACGCATATACCATTATTTAGATGGATGACGTTGTAGTTGCAAGTATTCGAGACTTGCATGTATCGCTATTTTCGAGATGATGATGAGATACCACTTTGTGTTGGATGATGATTATGATGGGACTATTTGTATGTATATGCTATGATTACATTTGTGGTCTCGCAACCATTTGTATGTGTATCATGATGACATTTGTATCTGCTAAAGATTCTTGTATAAAGCGAGTATGAATACAAAACAAAAATGTAGAAAAAATCAAAAACTACTAAAATTAGAAGTAGCGAGTGGAGAAAAGTTATCAGCAGCGTGACAGTAGCAGTAGCGCATCCAGCCAAAGCACGCTAGAGCTATTAGCAGTAGCGAGCTTCCACACAGCATGCTGCTGCTACACTTGTATAGCAGTAGCACGGGCGTGCACACGCTGCTGCTACGGGATAGCTGTAGCGCCTTATTAGTAGCGCTGGTCCCCGCGCTACTGATAAACCTAGAACCCGCGCTCCTGCTAAGCTTTTCCCTAGTAGTGAGAACTAAGTAATAGAGAGATTAAATTAATTTTGCAAAATACTGTTAATAGATCTAGAAAGAATTGGTCCAAGAAACTTGATGATGCATTATGGGCCTATAGAACTGCATGTAAAAATCCTATGGGTATGTCTCCGTATAAAATGGTTTATGGAAAAGCATGTCACTTACCTCTAGAACTAGAACATAAGGCATATTGGGCCATTAAAGACCTCAATTATGATTTCAAACATGCCGGTGAGATGAGACTATTTGACATTAGCTCACTTGATGATTGGAGAACCCAGGCCCATGAGAATGCCAACCTATTTAAAGAAAATGTTAAAAGATGGCATGACAAAAGGATACAAAAGCGTGAGTTTAATGTAGGTGATTATGTTTTGTTATACACCTCTCGTTTAATATTTTTTGCAGGAAAACTCCTCTCTAAATGGGAAGGTCCTTACGTTATTGAGGAGGTCTATCGTTCTAGTGCCATAAAAATCAACAACTTCGAAGGCACAAATCCGAAGGTGGTGAACAGTCAAAGAATCAAACATTATATCTCAGGTAATCCCATAAATGTTGAAACCAATGTTATTGACACTGTAACCCCGGAGAAGTACATAAGGGACACTTTCCAGAACATTTTAGACTCCAAAAAGGAATAGGTATGTGGTACGGTAAGTAAACCGACTCCAAAACAGTTCTAATAGCAGTTTTTCTCCGTTTTGGAATATTTTAAAAAAATAGGAAAATAAGAAGTAGTCTGGAAGGGACACGAGGCATCCACGAGGGTGGAAGGCATGCCCTACCCACTGGGCACACCCGCTGCCTCGTGGGCACCTCGTGTGCCCTCCGGGCTCCGTTTTCTTGCACGATATTTCTTTTGGTCAGTAAAAATTCATTGTGTAATCTCCCGAAGATTTTGACCACTGTACCATGAAAAAATCCTCTGTTTTTGTTTTGAATTGTTTCTGCCGCAGATTAGATCAAGATGTCTTCTCAAGAGTTCGTCGAAAAGAGCCGGGTATCTCACCCGACACCGTGGCCAAAAGCAAACAGCGATGCCGATCACTTTGGGCCAACAACTAAGGAAGAGCTGGAGGCCGACTTGAAAAGGATATATGCCATGGAGGAAGATCAACAAGTTCCTCTCATCTCCAAGCCAGATTTATGATGGAGGAACTCCAGAGCTCAGCAATTCCAAATTCGGTCATCCCTCCCAACGCTAGATTTCTTTCTTATGAAAATATGAAAAAGAGTGTTACTCGTTCTCCCGCAGCTATGCAACATCCATGGGTGAAAGAAGCTTTAGCTGTCGAAGGTAAACTCTGGAAGGAAATAATGGATCTTAAGCAGCAAGTGAATAAGCTCGAAGAAGAGAACCGTATCCTAAGGGGCATCATCGCCAAAAATATCACATCACTACCTCGAAAGAAAGAGACATAAACACATGGGTATGGGCACTCCCCTTGGCAACTGCCAAGCTTGGGAGAGGTGCCCCTATATCGTATCACCATCACACTTCTATCATTACCGTTTTTATTAGTTCGATCCTTTAGGTTATATCTTGATCTAGTAGAATAAAGTTTAGTATCATCTAGCTTTAAGTTTTGTGTTGATCCTTATCTATGTAATCGAGTCCGTGAGCTATATGTAATAAAGATAAGTCTTGAGTCGAGGGCTTGGTTATCTTGCTATGATATTGAGGGAATAAAAGAAAAAAAGAAAGAATAAAAAGAAATAAAGAGATCATATTGATCTTATGAGAGTAACGACTTCACATATAAAGATTATGATGAATAAAAGTTGTTGAGAGCTGACAAACATAGGTTTGGTCATTGTTGACATTAATAGGAAGAAATAAAGAAAGAGAGGTTTTCACATATAAATATACTATCTTGGACATCTTTATGACTGTGAGCACTCATTAAAATATGACAAGCTAAAAAGTTGATGTTGGACAACGAAGACAATGTAATGGGTTATGTTTTCTTATATCCGAAACAAATTATATTGTCAGGGATCATCCAACATGTTGATCTTGCCTTTCCCCCTTATGCTAGCCAAATTCTTTGCACCAAGTAGAGATACTACTTGTGCTTCCAAATATCCTTCAACCTAGTTTTGCCATGAGAGTCCACCATATCTACCTATGGATTGAGTAAGATCCTTCGAGTAAGTTGTCACTGGTGCAAGCAATAAAAATTGATCTCTAAATATGTATGATCTATTAGTGTGTAGAAAATAAGCTTTATACGAGCTTGTGATATGGAAGAAATAAAAGAGATGGACTGCAGAATATAGGTCCCTATCAGAAGTGGCAATATAAAGTGACGTTCTTTTGCATTAAGATTTTGTGCATCCAACCATAAAAGCACATGACAACCTCTGCTTCCCTCTGCGAAGGGCCTATCTTTTATTCTTGTCTTATACCTTATACAAAAGTCATGGTGATCTTGACCTTTCCTTTTTTTTATGCTTTATCCTTTGGCAAGCACTATGTGTTGGAAAGATCCTGATACATATATCTAATTGGATGTGGGTTTTCATAAAGCATTATTGTTGACGTTACCCTTGAGGTAAATGGTTGGAAGGCAAAACTATAAGCCCCTATCTTTCTCTGTGTCTGATTAAAACTTCATACCCATAAGTATTGCATGAGCGTTAGCAATTGTGAAAGACTAAATGATAGTTGAGTATGTGGACTTGCTGAAAAGCTCTTATATTGACTCTTTCCGATGTTATGATAAATTGCAATTGCTTCAATGACTGAGATTATGGTTTGCTAGTTTTTCAATGAAGTTTCTAATTCATACTTGACATTGTGAATAGATTGTTACTTTAACATAAGAAATCATATGACAATATATATATATATATATATATATATATATTTGTTGCTATTCTAAGAATGATCATGATGCCCTCATGTACGTATTTTATTTTATCGACACCTCTATCTCTAAACATGTGGACACATTTTTCGATATCGGCTTCCGCTTGAGGACAAGCGAGGTCTAAGCTTGGGGGAGTTGATACGTCCATTTTGCATCATGTTTTATATCGATATTTATTGAATTATGGGCTGTTATTACACATTATTTCACAATACTTATGCCTTTTGTATCTTATTTTACAAGGTTTACATGAAGGGGGAGAATGTCGGCAGCTGGAATTCTGTGCCGGAAAAGGAGCAAATATTAGAGACTTATTCTGCACAACTCCAAAAGTTCTGAAGCTCCATGAAAGTCAGTTTTGGAATATAAAAAATATTGGGTGAAGGAAGTGCCAGACGGGGGCCACCGATTGTCCACGAGGGTGGAGGGCGCGCCCTACCCCCCGGGCGCGCCCCCTGCCTCGTGGGACACCTGGAAGCCCCCCGATGCCCATCTTCTGGTATAAGGTGTCTTTTACCCTATAAAAAATCAGAAGGAAGCTTTCGGGACGAAGCGCTGCCGTCTCGAGGCGGAACCTTGGTGGAACCAATCTAGGGCTCCGGCGGAGCTGTTCTGTCGGGGAAACATCCCTCCGGGAGGGGGGAATCATCACCATCGTCATCACCATCGATCCTCTCATCGGGAGGGGGTCAATCTCCATCAACATCTTCACCAGCACCATCTCCTCTCACACCC
The DNA here is from genome assembly GCF_018294505.1 of Triticum aestivum. Classification (NCBI taxonomy): domain Eukaryota; kingdom Viridiplantae; phylum Streptophyta; class Magnoliopsida; order Poales; family Poaceae; genus Triticum; species Triticum aestivum. Next base: position 297,812,145 of record NC_057803.1, on the reverse strand, counting down.
TAGTTCATCTCTTGTATCCGATCTTTGTCTCAAAACCTCAGATTGGTACTTGTGGGTTGCTAGTAGTGTTGATTACTCCTTGTAGTTGATGCTAGTTGGTTTATTCGGTGGAAGATTATATGTTCAGATCCTTTATGCACATTAATACCCCTTTGATTATGAACATGAATATGATTTGTGAGTAGTTACATTTGTTCCCGAGGACATGGGAGAGGTCTTGTTATAAGTAGTCATGTAAATTTGGTATTCGTTTGATATTTTGATGAGATGTATGTTGTCTTTCCTCTAGTGGTGTTATGTGAACGTCGACTACATGGAACTTCACCATTGTTTGGGCCCAGGGGAAGGCATTGGGAAGTAATAAGTAGATGATGGGTTGCTAGAGTGACAGAAGCTTAAACCCTAGTTTATGTGTTGCTTCGTAAGGGGCTGATTTGGATCCATGTGTTTCATGCTATGGTTAGGTTTACCTTAATTCTTATTTCTTAGTTGCGGATGCTTGCGATGGGGGTTAATCATAAGTGGGATGCTTGTACAAGGAAGGGAAGTACCCAAGCACCGGTCCACCCTCATATCAAATTATCAAATTAACAAACGCAAATCATATGTGCATGATGAAAACTAGCTTGACGATAATTTCCATGTGTCCTCGACAACGCTTTCCTTTATATAAGAGTTTGTCCAGGCTTGTCCTTTGCTACAAAATGGATTGGGCCACCTTGCTGCACCTTGTTTACTTTTGTTACTTGTTACCCGTTATGAATTACCTTATCACAAAAATATCTGTTACCAATAATTTTAGTGTTTGCAGAGAATACCTTACTAAAAACTGTTTGTCATTTCCTTATGCTCCTCGTTGGGTTCAACACTCTTACTTATCAAAAGAACTACGATAAATCCCCTATACTTGTGGGTCATTAGATGCATGGTGTTGATATGGTGGGGGAGTGTCGGCGGTCGCCCTTCGTAGCCGCAGACGGGCTCTGGGCATTTGCATTGCGTGAGCGGACACACACTCTGGTGATCGGCGAGCTTGTCGTAAGTCATGTAGAGCCCATATCTTTCGTGCGGGCTCTCCACCCTCACTGAGCAGAAGACGGCATCCATCGTTGTGTTGCACATGTAAAAGCCGCCGCCGCACTCGCACTTCTAGCTCTGCCGCTGGTTCCCGGGGCGCTCGCCGCGACAGTTCGTGCAGGCCAGGTGCCCTCCCTTGCACTTCACAAATCAATCGAACAACACATCAATCAAGAAACCTAGACCTTGATCAATCAGCCGAATGGACGAGGTGTATTCTAAACTCGTACATTGGAGGCTTCAAGGGGCAGAGGCACATGGGGCAGTGGAGCATGGTGAGGTCCATAGAGGCCTCCATCCTCGGGTCCTGTTTTGTCGGTATGATCTCGCCCTCCTCGTGCACCACCATCTCTCGCTTTAGGGTTAGGGCAATAGAAAGTTTTACCATCACATATTCATACTACTTCAAGGTGCATTAAATCAAAACATGCAAGTATCAAAAGTAAAGTCACGACATGCATGCATGCATGCATTGTAATTAATGCATCGATAAATGCAAATTATTGAAATATATAGAGTGCACTGCTTTCATGTGTCGCATCAACTCATACAACAAGGCGAAGCTTGATTACAATGCCCACTCCCTCTCCCTCGCCCATGAGCGCAGTGGCTCGCATGACTAGGAGGAGCTTTTGCTACACACTCTCCACCCCGCATGCGATGGACATGCAACAGTTCATTCTGTGTTAGATGGCCAGAAGCATACTAGTACTCCACTGTAGTAGTAACATCATTGTTCGACTTCCCGAAGAGGCGAAGATCCAAGTGCAACCTGAACGCTCGCGTGGCAGTTTCATGTGTAGGGGAGGTAGTAGTGACACAGTCTAGGATAGCGTCTACCATGCCTCTAAGCTTAAAATCGTTGGAGTCGCCTCCATGCTAAGAGGCCACCTTGAAGCATTTTTTGATTAAAATAATCTTCTGGCCCTATCTATCATCCTGGTGATTGTAGTTTGCATGCTGATCTGGTCAGGAGAGGAATATATATTTTGATTTGTGGTGGAGTAAATGTTAGAAGTTGTAGCAAATATTGTACACTACAGGTCTTTTAGCCAAGTTTAGAGGCAAGCATGTGGGGCCCGTGTTAGAGGCAGTGCTTCCTCCAATCACTCGAGGTGCTCTAGACTGTGTGCTACCTCCAAACACTCGAGGTTCTCTACACTGTGACAAGTTTACCATCACATGTTCATACTTCAAGGTGCATTAAATTAAAAGATGCAAGGATCAACATTGAACTCACGACATGCATGCATTGTAATTAATGCATAGGTAAACACATCTTTTTGAGAAAAAATCTTGCTAAGTCTCAATGGATGCTATATCCGTGAGATTTACATTGAGATTTGTGCAAAAAAAATTCTTCAGTTTTTTCTTTTTTCTATTGCATGTTATGTCAACTGACTGAGACTTGGTTAAATCTCAGTTGACTGAGACCAAGCCACACCCAGACTTTTGAGAAAATCGTGCTATGATGTGTCGCGTCAACTCGTTCAAGAAGGAGAAGCTTGATTACTAGTACGCCCTCTCCCTCGCCCATGCGCACAGTGGCTAGCAAATGAGGAGAAGCTTTTGCTTACAACAAGCTCTCCCTCCCCCACGCGGCGACATGAAGCAGTTGATTCGGTACTATAGAAGTAGTAACATCATTGTCCAACTTCTCGAAGAGGCGAAGAGCTAAGAGCAACCCGAACATGGCAGTTGCGAAAACTCAGGTGGTTGTCTTATGTGTAGGGCAGGGGTGTGGTGTTGCAGTTTTGTGGAAATTCTTTTCTATTGTTGTTTGCGTCCAGTAGGTGCCACCATCAGATGCAAATCTTACAGTTATTATGGCGATTTCTAGTTATAGTCATATTACGAAAATCAAATAATCCCAAAACAAACCCGAACACGTTTATAATTTCTAGACATGAATAGGAATCAACCAATAAGAGACGTGGGTTGTGTTTGTTTTTAATGCCTTGAGATGTACCTAGCACGGCATGCAGTAGTTAGTTCATTGCATGCAGTGGTATTAATTAGCAAAAAAATAGTAAGTTCTCTCGCTTTCCTCTCCGCCTTGGTCACGGTGCACAATGTAGTAGTACTACTACTGACTAGTCTCTTTTTGACACAGATTTACGTTCATACGTCTTGAATACCAATGAGGGAGAGGGCAGCGGTTCCCGAAATGTTGAACGGTCAATGATGCATCCTCATTCAATTAGCATGCAGAGAGAATTAATTGGAGAAGGAAAAAGGAGCTAGCACGATGTGAATGCAATGCAGTTTGGACTCTCATATAAAGGCACCCCACCACTCCAATCCATCTACTACTAGTCTCTGTGCAATACTGCTCCCTCCAATCCAAGACAAAGACCAAGTGACCAGAAGCCACAAGCACCCATGGTGTCGATGAACGTGAGCGGTAGTCGGCTGTGCCACATCATCCAAGACGGTGGGCTATGGCCCTGCACTGCGCAGTGTTTCCTGACGGTGTTGGTGACCGTCGGTGCCATAGCCCTCGTCAACGGCGGCTTCACCTCTCGCATGGATGATATGATGGTCCGCTTCATCCACAAGTTCACCACCGTCAACAAGCGCGCGGACAACCTTGTCGTACTCCTCCAGCCTACACGCCCAGGCTCCTCATTGCCTACCACCCTCATCGGCCTCGATGGTAACGAACTCTTTCAAGCACGGGTGGCCCTGCAACTGCCGGATGTCATGACAAAGAATGAGTACCTCGAGGTCGTGCTCACCGCGCAGCGCCTCTCCATGGAAGAAACTGCCGACATACACATGCACATCTACAAGGAAATCGTCTACATAGGCCACTACAATGTTAGGGAGGACAAAAAGACGTTGGCCTTCTTCGATCGACTAGAATCTTTGGACGACATTGTTGAGAAGCACATTGAACTGGCCATGAAAGCCATCGCTACTTAGCCGCCGTTCAGTGGCTGACACCTTGAGTCAAGGAGGAGGAGGTTGTTGATGGATGCATCTTTCTTCTTGCCTCCTGTAACAAGCACTGTGTCGCCTTATGGCCTTAATGTGTTAGTGTAAGACATTTTTATTATAGTCGTAAATGACATGTGTGATCCCTTGCTCTTATTTGGCGTTAATTATATGTAGTATCACTGACTTCATCCTGGTTTATTAGTCCCTTTTGTAATTTGTGCTAAATTTTGACCAAAGATTTAACTGACAAAATGTTAGTGCATGTCAAAAAAAATTATATCGTTGGATTCGTATTTGAACATAGTTTTCAATGATATAATTTTGGTGACACGCATGAACATTTTGTTAGTCAAATTTATGGTCAAAAATTGGCACAGACTATGATGGGGACCAATAAACCAGGAAAGAGGTAGACTAGTCACATTCGTGTTTTGGGCCAAAATTTGACATCAACTTGAAGTACAAGACCCAACCTATATGGAGGGAGTATATATATTGGCATGAAAACCAAACTTATATATTCAAAACTGGGCAGTACCACATGTCACAAGTTCAAAATGAGAAAGTGGAACAAGTACATCACACCTGTGTCGTTCGCGTCGCACCCCACACTGTTGTTCCAGCCCATGGCTCAGTGTGCTTTGGCTTGGCATTTTCTATCTACAAGTTAAAAGGGTAATGACTTTCGCGTTCGCATCACACCCCCACATGGTCTGTCGGGCATGCTGCTCAAGCTAGGGAACGCTTGTTGTCTTAGCATTTTCAATGCCAAGTGGGGCCGCAATTGAGAAAACTGACTATCAGCAAATCCCCACCCCGCCAACTGTGCGTCGACTCAGTTCGGATTAGAAGAGAGAAACGGGGGAGAAGAGCTAGCTGTAGCACGAACGCTGTTGTCAGATGGAACCTATGTTGATAGATTAGGAGTATTGAGTACTCATACGTCTAGTACCACTAGTTGGGTGCATGCGACCGATACCTGTCATCACTTTAAGTCTCCTATGCGAACTGCAGCTACGCTTCATAATACATAATTTTCATGCATTTTTCCTCCTATATGTACTCCTAGGCTATTTCCACCTGCTTCCTTTCGGTGACATGAGAGCATCTGGGTCATAGTGCATGCATGACTCAGAGCATATGTAACCATGCTGGCGTACATTACATTTCAGACCCGACGAATTACATGTAGACCCCCCACAGAAGAATAACTAAATTAATTAATTACTACATGCAAACCGGATTATTTTGATAGAAATTGGAGCATGTTCATTAAATTTTGGACATAACACATTGAAAAAAACGATCGGACCTAAAGTAGTGTAAGGGCTCTTTGATTCGTAGGATACTGAAAACAAAGGACTGTAGAAAGTACGATGGCGATGAACCGAGAGGAGTAGGAAGAGGAGGAGGAGTACTGTACATGCTAGAGACCGCACTGTAGTACATTGTTATTATGGCCATATCACCACATTGTTTTATATGGCCTATCGCCTGTTGGTTCACTTGGTTGTCGTGTTTCGCACTCCTCCGACGTCAGTTGTACTGTATATATACTACATGCTTCTTTGCTCCTTATTATGTCGCTGACATGTGTGAGAGCCAGGATCCGGGTCGATGTGTCATGCACCAGATTAGAGTGGGGAACATAAGGGGAGCCTCACCCGGTCATAGCGCCACAGTAATAATGACTACAATGAGCAGCCCTATCACAAGACACCATCTTTCTAGCAGTAACGAGCTATCAAATCACACAACGTTACCTTTCCAGCAGTAAGTTGAATCCCCTAGTCCCTCACCCTCTTCGCCTCACTGTCAAACCAGCTAGGCAAAACTTTCGCGCGTACTGCCCGGGAAAAGCCCTGCCCTCGACTTTTAAATACTCCTATAATCTTCTATCGTTGAATTGCGCCATGGAGCAGAAAATCAAAAGAAAAAGGTGGTACATGTAAACAAATACAGTTCAAGCTCTAGCTAGCGATTCGGAATGTGAACCGTGTTAGGGAATGCAGTATTTCAAAAAAATTCCTACGGTCACGCAAGATCTATCTCAGGATGCATAGCAATGAGAGGGGAGAGTCTGTCCACGTACGCTAGTAGACCAAAAGCGGAAGCGTTATGTAACGCGGTTGATGTAGTCGAACGTCTTCGCGATCTAACCGATCAAGTACCAAAGGCACGGCACCTCCGCGATATGCAGACGTTCAGCTCAATGACGTGTCTCGAACTCTAGATCGAGCTGAGGCCGAGGGAGAGTTTCATCAGCACGACGGCGTGTTGACGGTGATGCTGAAGTTACCGACGCAGGGCTTCGCCTAAGCACTAAGATAATATGATCAAGGTGGAAATCTGTGGAGGGGCGGACCGCACATGGATAAGATCAACTTTTGTGTCTATGGGGTGCCCCTCCCCCGTATATAAAGGAGGGGAGGAGGAGGAGGGCCGGCCACGAGGGGCGCGCCCAAGGGGGGTTTCCTACTCCTAGTAGGAGTAGGTTTCCCCCTTTCCTATTCCAAGTAGGAGAAGAAGGAACGAGAGGGAGAGGGAGAAGGAAAGAGGGGGGCACTACCCCCTCCTAGTCCAATTCGGACTAGCCCATGGGGGGCGCGCTACCTCCCCTTATGGCCCTTCTCTCCTTTCCACTAAAGCCCAATAAGGCCCAATACTTCCCCCGGTGAATTCCCATAACTCCCCGGTTCTCCGAAAAATACCTGAATCACTCGAAACCTTTCCAATGTCCGAATAAAGCCTTCCAATATGAATCTTTACCTCTCGACTATTTCGAGACTCCTTGTCATGTCCGTGATCTCATCCGGGACTCCGAACAATCTTCGGTGGTCAAATCACATAACTCATAATACAAATCGTCATCGAACATGAAGTGTGCGGACCCTATGGGTTTGAGAACTATGTAGACATGACCGAGACACATCTCCGGTCAATAACCAATAGAGGAACCTGGATGCTCATATTGGCTCCTACATATTCTACGAAGATCTTTATCGGTCAAACGGCATAGCATCATACGTTGTTCCCTTTGTCGCCGGTATGTTACTTGCCCGAGATTCCATCGTCGGTATCATCATACCTAGTTCAATCTCGTTATTGGCAAGTCTCTTTACTCGTTTTGTAATGCATCATCCCGCGACTAACTCATTAGTCACATTGCTTGCAAGGCTTATAGTGATGTGCATTACTCAGAGGGCCCAGAGATACCTCTCCGACAATCGGAGTGACAAATCCTAATCTCGATCTATGCCAACTCAACAAACACCATCAGAGACACCTGTAGAGCATCTTTATAATCACCTAGTTACATTGTGATGTTTGATAGCACACTAAGTGTTCCTTCATTATTCGGGAGTTGCATAATCTCATAGTCATAGGAACATGTACAAGTTATGAAGAAAGCAATAGCAATAAACTAAATGATCATAGTGCTAAGCTAACGGATAGGTCAAGTCAATCACATCATTCACTAATGATGTGATCCCGTTCATCAAATGACAACTTATGTCTATGGCTAGGAAACTTAACCATCTTTGATTAACGAGCTAGTCAAGTAGAGGCATACTAGTGACACTCTGTTTGTCTATGTATTCACACATGTACTAAGTTTCCGGTTAATACAATTCTACCATGAATAATAAACATTTATCATGATATAATGAAATATAAATAACAACTTTATTATTGCCTCTAGGGCATATTTCCTTCAGTCTCCCACTTGAGCTAGTGTGAATAATCTATATTACATTGTAATGATTCTAACACCCATGGAGTCTTGGTGCTGATCATGTCTTGCTCATGAGAGAGGCTTAGTCAATGGGTCTGCAACATTCAGATCCGTATGTATCTTGCAAATCTCTATGTCTCTCTCCTTGACTTGATCACGGATGGAATTGAATCGTCTCTTGATGTGCTTGGTTCTCTTGTAAAATCTGGATTCCTTTGTCAAGGCAATTGCACCAGTATTGTCACAAAAGATTTTCATTAGACCCGATGCACTAGGTATAACACCTAGATCGGATATGAACTCCTTCATCCAGACTCCTTCATGTGCTGCTTCCGAAGCAGCTATGTATTCCGCTTCGCATGTAGATCCCGCCACTACGCTTTGCTTAGAACTACACCAACTGACAGCTCCACCATTCAATAAAAATACGTATCTGGTTTGTGACTTAGAGTCATCCGGATTAGTGTCAAAGCTTACATCGACGTAACCATTTATGACGAGCTCTTTGTCACCTCCATAAACGAGAAACATATCCTTAGTCCTTTTCAGGAATTTCAGGATATTGTTGACCACTGTCCAGTGATCCACTCCTGGATTACTTTGGTACCTCCCTGCTAAACTAATAGCAAGGCACACATCAGGTCTGGTACAAAGCATTGCATACATGATAGAACCTATGGTTGAAGCTTAGGGAATGACTTTCATTTTCTCTCTATCTTCTGCAGTGGTCGGGCATTGAGTCTGACTCGACTTCACACCTTGTAACACAGGCAAGAACCCTTTCTTTTCTTTATCCAATTTGAACTTCTTCAAAACGTTATCAAGGTATGTGCTTTGTGAAAGTCCAATTAAGCGTCTTGATCTATCTCTATAGATCTTGATGCCCAATGAATAAGAAGCTTCACCGAGGTCTTTCATTGGAAAATTCTTATTCAAGTATCCTTTTATGCTATTCAGAAATTCAGTATCATTTCCAATCAACAATATGTCATTCACATATAATATTAGAAATGCTATAGAGCTCCCACTCACTTTCTTGTAAATGCAGGCTTCACTGCAAGTCTGTATAAAACTATATGCTTTGATAAACTCGTCAAGGCGTATATTCCAACTCCAAGATGCTTGCACCAGTCCATAGATGGATCGCTGGAGCTTCCACACTTTGTTAACACCTTTAGGATTGACAAAACCTTCTAGTTGCATCATATACAACTCCTTTTTTAATAAATACATTAAGGAATGTTCGTTTAATATCCATTTTCCAGATTTCATAAAATGTGGCAACTGCTAACATGATTCAGAAAGACTTTTAAGCATCGATACGAGTGAGAAAATATCATCATAGTCAACACCTTGAACTTGTCAAAAACCTTTTGCGACAATTCGAGCTTTGTAGATAGTAACACTACTATCAACGTCCGTCTTCCTCTTGAATATCCATTTATTCTGAATGGCTCACCGATCATTGGGCAAGTCAATCAAAGTCCATACTTTGTTCTCATACATGGATCCATCTCAAATTTCATGGCTTGAAGCCAGTTCGCGGAATCTGGGCTCATCATCGCTTCCTCATAGTTCGTAGGTTCGTCATGGTCTAGTAACATGACTTCTAGAACTGGATTAGCGTACCACTCTGGTGCGTAACTTACTCTGGTTGACCTACTAGGTTCGGTAGTAACTTGACCTGAAGTTTCATGATCATCATCATTAACTTCCTCACTAATTGGTGTAAGCATCACTGGAACTAATTTCTGTGATGAACTACTTGCCAATTTAGGAGAAGGTACAATTACCTCATCAAGTTCTACTTTCCTCCCACTCACTTCTTTCGAGAGAAACTCCTATAGAAAGGATCCAATCTTAGCAACAAAGATCTTGCCTTCAGATCTGTGATAGAAGGTGTACCCAATAGTTTCTTTTGGGTATCCTATGAAGACACACTTCCGCGATTTGAGTTTGAGCTTATCAGGCTGAAACTTTTTCACATAAGTATCACAACCCCAAACTTTAAGAAACAACAGGTTAGGTTTCTTGCTAAACCATAGTTCATACGGTGTCGTCTCAACAGATTTTAGACAGTGCCCTATTTAACGTGAATGCAGTTGTCTCTAATGCATAACCCCAAAATGATAGTGGTAAATCGGTAAGAGACATCATAGATCGCACCATATCTAATAAAGTACGGTTACGATGTTCGGACACACCATTACTCTGTGGTGTTCTAGGTGGCATGAGTTGTGAAACTTATTCCACATTGTTATTAAATGAAGGCCAAACTCGTAACTCAAATATTTGCCTGCGCGATCAGACTGTAGAAACATTATTTTCTTATTACGATGATCTTTAACTTCACTCTGAATTTCTTTGAGCTTTCCAAATGTTTCAGACTTGTGTTTCATTAAGTAGATGTACCCATATCTGCTTAAATCGTCTGTGAAGGTCGGAAAATAAAGATACCCACCGGGAGCCTCAACACTCATGAGACCGCATACATCAGTATGTATTATTTCCAATAAGTCAGTGGTTCACTCCATTGTTCCGGAGAACAGAGTCTTAGTCATCTTGCCGATGAGTCATGGTTCGCAAGCATCAAATGATTCATAATCAAGTGATTCCAAAAGTCCATCTACATGGAGTTTCTTCATGCGCTTTACACCAATATGACCTAAACGGCAGTGCCACTAGTATGTTGCACTATCGTTATCAGCTTTGCATATTTTGGTATCAATATTATGGATATGTGTATTACTATGATCGAGATTCAATAAACCATTCACCTTGGGTGTATGACCACAGAAGGTTTTATTCATGTAAACAGAATAACAATTATTCTTTGACTTAAATGATTAACCGTATTGCAATAAACATGATCCAATCATATTATGCTCAATGCAAACACCAAATAACATTTATTTTAGGTTCAACACTAATCCCGAAGGTAAAGGGAGTGTGCGGTGGTGATCTTATCAACCTTGGAATTACTTCCAACACACATTGTCACCTCGCCCACAACTAGTCGCTGTTCATTTTGTAACCCATGTTTCAAGTTACTAATCATAGAAACCGAACCAATATCAAATACCTAGGGGCTACTATGAACACTAGTAAAGTACACATCAATAACATGTACATCATATATACTTTTGTTCACTTTGCCATCCTTCTTATCTGCCAAGTATTTAAGGAAGTTCCGCTTCCAGTGACCATTTCCTTTGCAGTAGAAGCACTCAGTTTCAGGATTGGGTCTAGCTTTGGGCCTCTTCATGGGAGTGGAAACTTGCTTGCCATTCTTCTTGAAGTTCCCCTTCTTTCCCTTGCCCTTTTACTTGAAACTAGTGGTCTTGTCAACCATCAACACTTGATGCTTTTTCTTGATTTCTACCTTCGCCAATTTCAGCATCGCGAAGAGCTTGGGAATCATTTCCATTATCCCTTGCATATTATAATTCATCACAAAGTTCTAGTAACTTGGTGATAGTGACTAGAGAACTCTGTCAATCACTATCCTATCTATAAGATTAACTCCCACTTGATTCAAGTGATTGTACTACTCAGACATTCCGAGCACATGCTCACTAGCTAAGCTATTCTCCTCCATCTTGTAGGCAAAGTACTGGTCAGAGGTCTCATACGTCTTAACACGGGCATGAGTCTGAAATACCAATTTCAGCTCTTGAAACATCTCATATGCTCCATGACGTTCAAAACATTTTTGAAGTCACGGTTCTAAGCCGTAAAGTATGGCACACTAAACTATCAAGTAGTCATCATACCGAGCTTGTCAAACGTTCAAAATGTCTGCATCTGCTCTTGCAAAAGGTCCGTCACCTAGCGGTGCATCAAGGACATACTTCTTCTATGCAGCAATGAGGGTAATCCTCAGATCACGTAGCTAGTCCGCATCATTGCTACTAACATCTTTCAACATAGTTTTCTCTAGGAACATATCATAAATAAAACGGGGAAGCTATACGCGAGCAATTGATCTACAACATAGATATGCAAATACTATCAGGACTAAGTTCGTGATAAATTAAAGTTCAATTAATCATATTACTTAAGAACTCCCAACTTAGATAGACATCCCTCTAGTCATCTAAATGATCACATGATCCATATCAACTAAACCATGTCCGATCATCATGTGAGATGGAGAAGTTTTCAATGGTGAACATCACAATGTTGATCATATCTACTATATAATTCATGCTCGACCTTTCAGTCTCAGTGTTCCGAGGCCATATCTGCATATGCTAGGCTCGTCAAGTTTAACCTGAGTATTATGCTTGTGCAAAACTCACTTGCACCCTTTGTATGTGAACGTAGAGCTTATCACACCCGGTCATCATGTGGTGTCTCAGCACGAAGAACTGTCGCAATGTTGCATACTCAGGGAGAACACTTATACCTTGAAATTTAGTGAGAGCTCATCTTATAATGCTACCGCCGTACTAAGCAAAATAAGATGCATAAAAGATAAACATCACATGCAATAAATATAAGTGATATGATATGGCCATCATCATCTTGTGCCTTTGATCTACATCTCCAAAGCACCATCATGATCACCATCATCACCGGCCTGACACCTTGATCTCCACCGTAGCATCGTTGTCGTCTCGCCAACTATTGCTTCCACGACTATCACTACCGCATACTGATAAAGTAAAGCAATTACATGGCGATTGCATTTCATACAATAAAGCGACGACCATATGTCTCCTGCCAGTTGCCGATAACTTTGTTACAAAACATGATCATATCATACAACAATTTATATAATCACGTCTTGACCATATCACATCACAACATGCCCTACAAAAACAAGTTAGACATCCTCTACTTCGTTGTTGCAAGTTTTACGTGGCTGCTACGGGCTTAGCAAGAACCGTTCTTATCTGCACATCAAAACCACAACGATTTTTCGTCAAGTGTGATGTTTTAACCTTCATCATCAAGGACCGGGCGTAGTCACACTCGATTCAACTAAAGGTGGAGAAACAGACACCCACTAGCCACCTGTGTGCGAGGCACGTGGGTAGAACCCGTCTCATGAACGCGGTCATGTAATGTCGGTCTGGGCTACTTCATCCAACAATACCGCCGAATCAAAGTATGACATGCTAGTAAGCAGTATGACTATTATCGCCCACAACTCTTTGTGTTCTACTCGTGCATATAACATCTACACAAAGACCTGGCTCTAATACCACTGTTGGCGAACGCAGTATTTCAAAAAAATTCCTACGATCACACAAGATCTATCTCGGGATGCATAGCAATGAGAGGGGAGAGTGTGTCCACGTACCCTCGTAGATCGAAAGCAGAAGTGTTAAGTAACGCGGTTCATGTAGTCAAACGTCTTCGCGATCTAACCGATCAAGTACCGAACACACGTGACCTCCGCGATCTGCACATGTTCAGCTCGATGACGTCCCTCGAACTCTAGATTGAGCTGAGGCCGAGGGAGAGTTTCGTCAGCACGACGGCGTGTTGACGGTGATGATGAAGTTACCGACGCAGGGCTTCACCTAAGCACTATGACAATATGATCGAGGTGGAAATCTATGGACGGGGGCACCACACACGGATAAGATCAACTTATGTGTCTATGGGGTGCCCCATCCCCCGTATATAAAGGAGGGGAGGAGGAGGAGGGCCGGCCGCAAGGGGCGCGCCCAAGGGGGGGATTACTACTCCTAGTAGGAGTAGGTTTCCCCCTTTCCTATTCCAAGTAGGAGAAGAAGGAATGAGAGGGAGAGGGGGAAGGATAGAGGGGGGCGCAGCCCCCTCCTAGTCCAATTCGGACCAGCCCATCGGGGGCGCACTGCCTCCCCTTGTGGCGGTTCTCCCCTTTCCACTAAAGCCCAATAAGGCCCAATACTTCCCCCGGTGAATTCCCGTAACTCCCCGGTTCTCCAAAAAATACCCGAATCACTCGGAACCTTTCCAATGTCTGAATATAGCCTTCCAATATATGAATCTTTACCTCTCGACCATTTCGAGACTCCTCGTCATTTCTGTGATCTCATCCGGGATTCCGAACAAACTTCGGTGATCAAATCACATAACCCTTAATACAAATTGTAATGGAGCGTTAAGCGTGCGGACCCTGTGGGTTCGAGAACTATGTAGACATGACCGAGACACATCTCTGGTCAATAACCAATAGCGGAACCCGGATGCTCATATTGGCCCCTACATATTCTATGAAGATCTTTAGCGGCGCATAGCATCATACGTTGTTCCCTTTGTCGTCGGTATGTTACTTGCCCGAGATTCCATCGTCGCTATCATCATACCTAGTTCAATCTCGTTATCGGCAAGTCTCTTTACTCGTTTCGTAATGCATCATCCCGCGACTAACTCATTAGTCACATTGCTTGCAAGGCTTATAGTGATGTGCATTATCGAGGGGGCCCAGAGATACCTCTCCGACAATCGGAGTGACAAATCCTAATCTCAATCTATGCCAACTCAACAAACACCATCGAAGACACCTATAGAGCATCTTTATAATCACCCAGTTATGTTGTGACGTTTGATAGCACACTAAGTGTTCCTCTGGTATTTGGGAGTTGCATAATTTCATAGTCATAGGAACGTGTATAAGTTATGAAGAAAGCAATAGCAATGAACTAAACGATCATAGTGCTAAGCTAATGGATGGGTCAAGTCAATCACATCATTCTCTAATGATGTGATCCAGTTCATCAAATGACAACTCATGTTTATGGCTAGGAAACTTAACCATCTTTAATTAACGAGTTAGTCAAGTAGAGGCATACTAGTGACACTCTATCTGTCTATGTATTCACACATGTACTAAGTTTCCACTTAATACAATTCTAGCATGAATAATAAACATTTATCATTATATAAGGAAATATAAATAACAACTTTATTATTGCCTTTAGGGCATATTTCCTTCAAAGCTTGCATGTGTTTCTTTACTACCTCCATCTGGGTTTATTGGTTCCCTTAGTATTTTGTGTCAAACTTTGACCATAGATTTAGCTAATAAATAATAATGCATGTCACTAAAAATTATATCCTTGGATTCGTATTTGAACGTAGTTTCCAAGGATACTATTTTTTGGTTACATGCATTAACATTTTGTTTGTTAAATCTAAGGTCAAAATTTAGCACAAAATGTGAAGGGGACCAATAAAACAGGACGGAGGTCCCCTTCGCATTTTGTGCAAAGTGTGATGTCCAGTTAGTCATGTTAAATAGATAGTTTCTTTTCTTTAATGACACATACACAAATTGAAATGCTTGTTGTGGAGAGAAAAATATAATCACTCCACTTTATATATAAGCAGGAGCCCGAGCGCTTGCTTTACTAGGGTTGCTCTCTTCCTTCTCTCATCCTCTCCAGATCTAAACAAGACAGCGACAATGACATTTTCTCTCTGCTCACCGGTGGTCAAAGATCTGGCTAGATCCCTTTGGCTAGGGTGTGTAGGGGACTAGGTACATTGTTCATGCGGTCATCAATGGCGAGGGAGGAAACCCACAGCTGCTGGCGGGTCCTGATCCTCTGCCCGTGCCGTTCTGTTCGACCCAACGTCAGCTCTGGAGGTCCTCGGACCCCTTCTTCCTCCCTGCATTATTGTGGGTAGACCCGACCACCCGCCAGCCTCCTAGACACATCCCGACGACCCTCGGGTATAACTTCCTTCGAAAATGGCCTTGCTCTACTGCCCCAGCTCCCCATGTGGCTGCATGTGGATCTTTTTCTACTTCCATCACCTCTTTCAAAGCCACCTAAATTTTAGTATTATTAGTGGTAAAGATACTTCATGGAGTCGAATCTAGGACTTGGTTCAAACAGGTAAGAAGGGCGGAAAGTCATAGCATGAATCTAGGACTTGATTTAAAGAGGAAATAACAAGGGGGGAGTAGTAGAGACTGGATACCCTGAAAGATCAAACGAGATAAGGAATAGATCTATTATTGGTTAAAAAAGGAAAGAAAGTGGCGCCGGGGGACAAGTCAACAGAGTATATCTATAGGGTTAGATTTGCTGCCCTCACATAGTAAAAGGTGGGTAAAGAGAAAAAAAATTGGGACCAGCCCAGATCTTGATTGGATGTTGGCATCACCACTTTATGCCCCCTTGTAGGTACATGGTGCTGATGCGTCCACTATCGCATGTCCTTATACCAGCTTTTTGTTGTTGTTAATGTAAGGGTGGTTGTAAAACGAAGCAATCCCACTGTTATAGTAAGGACATGGTTAACCAATGTTATTGTTAATCTAATGCCTCCAGTAATATGATGCAATTAAACTGTTCTACAAATGGTACTCCCCTACTACTTTTGCATTATGATAAGTTGCTTCTTTACACTGGTGAATGTCCTAGTGTCCCTAGTGTCCCATGCACCAACTCTTTAGCTGATGTTAATCTAATGTATCTAGTAAAACAAGAAATGCCACCATTAAAGTAATGCCATATTTGACTAATGTCATTGTTGATCATAATGTTTCCGGTAGTACAAAGCAATGCTGCCGTTTTAAATTTCTACTGTCCTTCTGTAATTGCCATGAAAATAATGAAGATGCTTCTTTTCATTTCATGTATGTTTCATATCTGGTTATTGACCAGTAATTGTTGTGTTTCTGTCTTTTTTGTGCATACAGAGATATCCATTTCACGTCGTTGCTATTGTGACTTTTGGTGAACTGCATAAGACACTTTTTTGAAAGAGTGTCTTGTGCAGTTCAACTAAAATCTCACATGGGCAACGTCTCTTGATTTTAGAGGAACTGCACAAGGGGTGATTGGAGTTCCTAACCTCTTGGCTAACTCTGTGGGTAATCTCGTGCAACCATTTATTTGACATTGCCAGATTAGCCGCCACCGTCACCACAATAGCCCTTGATTTTAGTGGAACTGCACAAAAGGATAAGCAAATTATAGTTGCACATTGCATGAGCATGACATCCAACCGTAATGTTGCTCAATTTTAGTGAAACTAATAGAGAAGAAGCTGCCAGTTCATGAGACCAAGTACTTCTTGCTAGCTGCATGATGCAAACATTGCTTCATTTTAGGTGAACTCCACAAACAGGTGGGATGAATAGAATCACCCGAGTGGATCAGGTTCACCACTTTCACAAGGCATATCCGGGAGAATCGAGTCCTGAACTAGCTGAGTCCATCAGGCCTACCATTGTGCCAAAGCAGGGCCCCTCTCTCAGATATGTTTCCCATGACCAGGTATGTTCCTTTTTTGTTGTTTTTGACTCTACATCCAGCTGGTGATCTTGTGCTAGTTTTTTAACACTGCCATGAGAAAGCAAGAATGATAGTGTTTTTGCATCTTCATTTAATGCCACTAATAATTTGAGGCAATGTATTGGTACCGCTATTGGCACTGATAAAATGAAGTAATAATTTATTTAAAATAGAGCTACTATCTTAGCTACCATTTCATTTCCAATGTAGATAACTTGTAGAAGGCGTATCCGGCAGAATCAAGTCTATGTGGACGACATCAATCACATAGCATGTGCACTTAACTAGTTGAGTCAATCAGGCCAACCGTCGAGGATGCACGTAGGCCCCCTCTCTCCCTTGCGGCATGGTGGACGCTATAATTTTTGTTGAACCGCACAAAAAATAGATGGAATGAGTCGACGCTCCTACTTCTACTGCCACACTGATCAATACTGTCCTTTATCCACACACTCGTGCTTTATCATACTATGCTAACGTTATACTTTTTCTAATAAAGCTATTCTATCGCTATCTTTTCTCATTTTGAAAATAAAGTTGCTTCAGCTAGTGCCACTATTATATTAATCATGCTCTTTCTTTATCTGCGCTAACAGGAATACTCAACTACAGTTGTAGGAATGGTCTCGGACTGTATGACACGGCTAGCCAACATGGAATTAAACCCGACTTTCACTTTAGCGAAAGGCACCGAGTGTCGTGTGTAGGTGCAATCTAAGCAACATCGTTAGCCTCACAAGCCTGCGAAGGAGAGACAACTAGCACCACTAGAGCTCATCAACTCATACATTCAGATTTTGCGAGACGAATGGTGCCTTGACTAAAGGTGTAAAGAAATACTAAGGATGGGGCTCGACACAACTTCATAATCTATAAAACAGAAGTTGGAAGTGGTAGTGCCACCAGTGATGCAGAACATGTTATCTGCCAATGTTTGACTTGTGTGGCTGTAAACAGGACTGGTTTTAATGTTTCAGCAAATCTTTGAATCAAATATCGTACACTAAGAATCAATTGATTTTTATTTATTTTTTCACATTCTCGCAAGGTTTCAGTTGTACAGTAACTATTGGTTGTGATCTGTGAATCATTTAGATATGTAGGCATCTTTGTTGTACTTATTATTTGAATCTTATGGGTTGGTTGTGAATCTTGAAAGCTGGAAACACGAAATGATGATGCAGAGGACAACAACCATAACAAGCTGTTCAAACTTGGTAGTATTATAATTGTGAAAGTGCGGTAAATGAGCTGATCGTGTGCATCCTGAGAATAATAATTCTATTTTTTTGCATATTGCTCCCGTTGCACTGATAGAAGGAGCCAATGCTTTGCTTGTTTTAAGAATAAAATTTAAGTAAAATGAATAAAATTTAAGTTACCCACTCATGAACGGACATGTGGCCGGAATATGTTTCTCGGCTTCCAGGCCGGTTTAATGGAGGCGTTTGAATGCATCGAGGAGGCGCCTTCTTCCGGGCGTATAGTAGGCGAGGGAGGAGGGGTAGTAGGACTATAACTGTTGTCGCCTGTACCCACTATGTTTACTTGTGATTGTAGTTCCCAAGAGTTGAAAACTAAATGCTACTGCCGCATACTCACTACATTCATTGGTGATTGCAGTTCCCCAAGATTGGCAAAAAGAACTGCTGCTGCCGCCCCAGTACCCCACGACACACCAATCCCTAGTGTAAATATGGAGCCCTCCGCTCTACATATCTCCCCATCATCTTCATCTTCCCCCTGCCCCCAATCCCCACAAAACGAGAACCGCGCATCAACTCTGCGTGTGAAGATACTCCAATGGCGATCTGAGGCGTGAGCCTGCTGGATATAGACTTCAGCAAGGAGTTCACCTTTGAATTTGCCATTCAAACCCATGGCAACACCAAGTTGAATGCGATGTACACCAACGATCTGGACTCTGTGAAGCTCTGCCTCGCCAAGCTCAAGCAGTACCTACAGAAGGAGAAGCACAAGGTCGCGGGACTAGACCTTATGCCCATCCATCCATTTCCAGGCAGGGACCAGCGGATCGCCGTCGCCCAAGTATGCGTGAGGTACGAGGTTCTCGTCTACCATTACTATAGGGCCATCAGAGGTTCTGGAGCATTTGCACCCTTCATTGGCACCACAGACTGCACCATCACTATGGTGGAGAGAAGGAAGAATGCCACTGTGCTTTATGTTTCGGCCATCTGGTGCAAAAAGCTCGTTAACATCTAGAAGCAATACAAGATCATCGGCAATGTGCAGGAGAAGGACTCCGTGGTTGACCTCGCTGCAGCAATCATCGACCCCTGTTACGCTAACATGAAAGAAGACATGGATACAACAGACCTGAACACATGGGAGGCACCTCTGAATCTAGCCTACATCACCTACGCGGCCAAGGACGCATACGTCACTACAAAAAAGACACTTCCGTGATGATACATGTTTGTCACAGTAGGTCACGTTTTCTGTCATGCATGTACATCCATGACAACTTTATGATAGAATCAAGATAGCCATACCTATGCTGTCGTAGAAGTGTTCCATGACATTACTAAAATTATCACCACAGAAGTTTCCACTTCCATGACGATAAATCGCGCGTCACAAAAGTGCTTTCATCAAGGGTGAATAATACGTGGCATCCACCGTAACGGGTCGCTGTTAAGCTATCAGGTCCGGTTTTGGATCTGATAACCCGTTAATAGCCCGGACCAATGGGAAATTTCCACATGTAAAATTCTGATTGGCCGGAGGAAACACGTGTCAGCTCATCAGTAGGTCAGATAGGCGCCTATGATATGTCGACACATGCGACGGCCCACCACTGGCCCATTTAGCTTACAAAAGCCAGCCTGTTTTACTTGGTCAAAAGATAGCGGGCTGGCCCATGAAAAGCCCGTTAACAGTCTCTTCGCAAATAGCCCATTTTACGGCCCGGTAACTCACGGCCCGTTTCCATCCCGTGTTAGCTTTCGGTCTACTCATGGCCCATACGTTCTTGGGGTCCTTTCTGGCCCTTGATTACTTCCGGCCCGTTACTGGCCTGTTCCCCTAATGGGCCAAATTCGTCCCATGGCAAGAGTCGGCCCTTTTCTGGCCTGTTAACCCATTGCACCGTTTCCAACCCATCCTATATTCTGGCCCATTAACAAACCGTTATGCCTGTGGCAGAATTAAGACTTTGTTGTCCTCTGGACTGTTAACGGCCCGTTACCATGCTGGGCTGATACCAATTACACCCGTTTACGGCCCATGTTGACCCATTTATCTGACGGCCCGAGGCCCGCCGATTCTACAGCCCTGTTGGAGACCCATTTATCGACGGCCCGTAGGAGGCCCATGGATCCTACGGCCCGTAGCTGGGTCAAGGTTACCACAATCCGTATATGGCCCATGGTTGTTGCGGCCACTAGCAAACCAGGGAAAAAGAAGACTAGGAAATAAATAAGCCCGAAACTAACACTAGGCTATTATGGTGATTGCACAGATTACATCCACTGGGCATCAAAGATCGCCACCAGTGCAAATATAAGGAACATCCTAGACTAATAAAAATGGCTTGCTATTTTCTTGAGTCGGTGGCTGCACGTTAAGAACAAATTTTGTATCGCAACAAAACAAATTATAACTATAAAACAAAAGGAAGGTTGGCATAAAAGTTAATAGTCTGGCAGATAAATGCACCACCAGAACTTCAGAAGCTCAGGACATTTGACCTGACTGTTATGTTTTCATGCTATATTGTCGGATGGAGCACCATAACCTTCGCCTTCATTTCTCCTAGGCTCCTGAACAACATAGCAAATGTCTGATAGTGTGGTTCCAAAACCATGCATATATTGACGACATCGAACAATGTTTGTCCTTGCTTCACAAAGGGTCTCTGTTAGGGAATGGACTTGTGTTTGGAGCGCAGATATAACATTGTTTTGAGCTTGCATATCTTGATCATGAGGCAGTTTGGACGAGATTGCCTTTATAACCAACACAGTATTACGCAAGAACGTGCTTTTGGCACTGTTAGTGGACAGGTACTGACCCACTGCATCAAGAGCTGATATTGCGGTTATAGTTGCCTCGCAACCTTCAGAAGGTGGCGGTTCCACCATTTTTTTCCATAGCTTGCTGAAAGTTGAGTTTTTACATTGGTGTACCAGAACAGAAGATATTAAGGAGGCAGCAAAACCAAACAAAATAGCTTTGGTCTATATACAAAACTTATTCTAGTGAACCCATGTAAAATATTAGTTGTATTTTACTGCAAAGTACATAATAAAACTAGGTTCCAAACATATGACCATGTACCAAGGCTAATGTATCGTCTATTTCTTCTCATTGTATTGATAGCTAAGGATAAAGAGACAAAGTTTATAATACGGTAAGCATAGTATGACATCATTCATATCACAAAACAACTGAGAACTGACAAACAAGCAATTGTAATGTTGTGTGGGCAAGTCCGGCACGGAACTAGATTACAGGTCAAGAGCAAAGGAACGACACTCCTCTCTTTTATACCTTGTAAGGTGCAATGATACGCTAAGACAATTGTGTATAAAATTGAAAAGAGTAATAGACATTAGCTGCAAACCATGCAGTTCAAGGCACGAGTCAAAGTAAGTAGTAGTTAAAAGGCACGAGGATTAAGGACTTACAACGGCGGCTTTGACTGGTGTAGTCATGCCCTTCGTCTTGCTGGTGTGACAGTCCTTGAAGATTTCCACAACATTTGGTTCAGGTACTTTTTGGTCCTTGCGGGCTTTCCTCTGCATTTGGAACAAGTCAATATAGATCTGATAATATGGTAGAGCCAAAAGAGTGAAACAATAGCTAATTACAAGAGCCTCGCAGTGTGCAATATAGCTACGAGATCCTGTCATCTGTTGGAATTTCACTTTCGTATAGTTGGCCTTGTTCTTTGAACAGTTCACCTACAAGAAGATAGATTTGTGTGGCACATGCGTAAATAGGACTTCAACATGTGATATGATCACATATATATAATGTACCTGATACCTTGGATCAGACCAGTGTTTAACGAGGCCTCTCCAGTCTTCATCCGATATATTTTCCACTAGAGATGTTTGGGCAAGTTCACTGTTAGCCTTGCCTTCAAAGTGAGTTTTCCTCAAGTTCTACCGATACTGTCGCAGAGCAGACTTGAAAACATGGGTGCAAGCTTGTCTGGTTGCATCATCTTGGCTATCCAACTTGAACCTCATCTGTTGAAAATTATGTGAATCTCATTATCAGCAACCTAGAAAGTATGGGATAGAGCAAGACGATATTACTAGTTTCCATAGATAACCATACTTACAGATAAATGGTCGAGGAAGATGTTGAACTGGGTTTCGTCTTTGTTATTCCTGTACTGAATCCATGTTGGGAGGATATGTACATGACACCTAACGGCAACCGCTGCCTCTGATACTAACGTGGCTGACTCTGTAGCATCATGTGGCCTTTTTAAACCTGCCTCAAAATGGATCTCCATTCTTCCTCCTCTAGATTTAGTTAACCTATCAAGCATTATTCCTGATGTTTGTTTCCTCTTGCGCCTAGGTGCTAGTCCAACAACGAACATAGGAAGTGTTAGTGTACATCAAACTGTGAGACTACATATAAAGAAGCATGCAACTGTAACTTGACTCCAGCAACTACCTTCTTCCTATTGAAGCTCACAAAGTTCATCTGATCTTGCCAACTCATCTTGTGTCAGGAGTGCTTTGGAAGTTGTGTCAGGTGGCAAGGGACCTTGGGAACATGCTGCTAGCTGAGTTGACCAACGAGTAAATTGTGCAGCTGGTGGTACGGTGGAAGGTGTTGCAACAACTAGGCCTGTCTCTGCTTGTTTGGTGGCAGCTATTTGTTTCTGTTTGGCTTCTTCTGTAGCTCGTGTAGCACGAGATACCCTGTTTGTACAATTTTCCGCTATACTTTGACCTTCTATTGCACCATCAGTACTAGCAGAATCTGCAGGATTCTTCCGCTTCTCGTTCCCTGTCAATCTGTGTTGCTTCCTCTTTCTCTATGCCATGTTAAGTCAAGCCGACAAGAAAAATGAATAAGAATTTAGTTCTTGAGAACAAATTTATGCGTGATACAGATGAACTAAACTTTGATGTTAGACAACCACATGATAGGAGGATGTAATATGTAGGAAAAATAGGATGGCATGAGATAACTAGAACTATGATGTGTAAACTACTAAACTAAGTAGAACACATTTCACATAATTAGAAGAAATGCAATGGAAGGTAGACACCATATGAAAGATGCTACAAATATCGCTTTGCCAAGTTAACAGTGTCTCATCATAAATGGCGTTTAAACAAATATGAAGCAGTACAAGAAATAAATCATATGCAAGATGCAAACAACATCACACTACCAAGTTAAAGGTCTCTCGTCATTAGTGCCATTGCATATTCACAGCATTGCATATTCATAGCTTATTATGTGTAAACTAAGGAGAAGGCATTTCAATAAATTAGAAGCAATGAAAGCTAGACACCATATGAAATATGCAACGAATATCACTGTACCAAGTTAAAATTGTCTCGTCATAAGGGCCATTTCAACAAATTAGAAGTAGTACAAGCTAGAAAAGAATGCGAGATGTAACCTATATCACACTCCCAAGTCAAATGTGTCTTATGATAAGTGATTGTTGCAGGTTACACAACAGTAGTACTTTGATGTAAGAACATGGTGTGATAGACAGATATTGTATGTTCTAGAAACAGGAACACGTGTCTTATTCACAAGTATAATGTGTAAAGTAAGCAGATGGAATTCAACAAAATTAGAAGCAATACAAGCTAGACATCATACATAACATGCAAGCACATATAAAAGTGCCAAGTTAGAGGGAGCACCAGTGATGGTGCCCTAGGGAAGACGTGCTCATCATCAACTCAACTACGTTGAGTTTCTATGCATGTGTTGTCTTGGAAATCATCGTGGGGGTGGAGGAGTAGAATCTGTAGAGGCCCTCAGTTTTGAAGGAGCACCTTTATCTGCTGCCTTGGTAACTTCCTTCTGCTTTATTGATTTTGAATTCTCAAGTAAAACTAACAAGAAAAAGCAATAAAATTCACTCTTCAAAACTCATTTGTGCATGATGCTGACAATCACTACTTTGATGTAAGGCAAACACATGATACCAGGATGGAATAATACGAAAAATAGGACGGCATGGCATATTCACAACTGTTTGTGTAAACTAAGCAGAAACCATTTCAACAAATAAGAAGCAATGCAGGCTAGACACCACATGAAAGATGCTACCAATATGACTCTGCCAAGTTAAAAATGTCCCATCATAAATGGCATTTCAACAAATTAGAAGCAGTGCATGCTATAAATCATATGAAAGATGCAACTAATATCACACTGCATATACTAAAGGTGTCTCGTCATATTGATTGATGCGGGATGCAAAAAAACAATAGTTTTATGTAAGGACATGCTTAATAGACAGATGTACTATGTACTAAAAACAGGAAGGCATGTCACATTAACAGGTATAATGTATAAACTAAGCAGAATAGCACATGCAATTTAACCAAATTGGAAGAATTACAATCTAGACACCATATGCAACATGCAACCACATATCACGCTTCCAAGTTAGAGCAAGCACCTGTGATGCTAGTGTACGGGAAATGCAGTAATCAACTACGGAGCTACGTTCACTATCTTCATCTAGCCTTGTTGTTTCTTGAGAATCATGTCGGGAGGCTGACGCTGCATTCTTTAATTGAGGATCTTTACTCACAGTAGTCCACTGGCCTGACTGCCTCATCATAAGTGATTGATGAGGGATACACAAGAACATTAGTTTTATGTAAGAACATGGTCAATAGACAGATGTACTAGTATGTACCAAAAACATGAAGGCATGTCATATTCAAACGTATAATGTGTAAGCTAAGAAGATGCAATTTAACCAAATTGGAAGCAATACGGGCTAGACATCCGGCTGGAGTGGTGAGCGTGATCATCTAGGACTAAGAGCCTGGTGGGAGGCTGGCTGCTTCGACACCATCGTGGCTTTTTAGTTGGCTTCCAGGTGATGCCTGTCTGTGCTGGGCTTGTCACTGGCTCGGCCAGTGCCCTAACTAGTTGTTTGTCTTCCGCTGCTCATGGGATGGTGGTTCATGTAAAAAATATCTTTCCTTATCTTAATAAAGACCGACTTTGGCCTTTCGAACACAAGCTAGACACCACATGCAACATGCAACCACATATGGCACCGTGCAGTTAAAGCAAGCACCTGGGATGGTGGTTCATTGCGAGCGAGGTCATCAACTCCAGAGCTATGTTTACCGTCTCCATCTGCTGACACTACACCTATTATATGGTTGAAACGTGTCTGGCCTGTCCGCATAGGACGTTGGAGGGACTTCTCTCTTCTCTTTTTTGCTTCTCTCATAGGAGCAGAGTTTGAAATACCTTGCATAAAAACACAATAGTGAGAGTATGGGTGAAGTGTGTGCAGAACTAGTGCACTGTAAAAGTAGCAGATAGCAGGTGGCTGAAAAATAAATTGCAGCAGACATATGATAGCTCTACAACATTGCATGGCAAACATAATTAGATTCTACTCTGTATGATTTTGTAATATATGAGCATAGGAAATGCAGGTACTCCTCTAGCACACCACCACATGTGGTCCTATCAAGATAACAGTCGACTGAAAATAAATAGGTCAGTCAATTTTTTTATGAACCATCTGATCTATAAGGAACGGGCTGATGGCCTTCGTCTACCTCCCGCCAGTCACTGTTGAAGATCTTTCTCCAACTCCAGCGACCACCGGCCCAGACCCCTGCCTCCGCCGCCCCACCCTCCCCTCGACCTCACACCACCGCCATGCTTGGCAGCGCCCCCAGGCCATCCATTTAATCCTGACCGACCTTAGATCGGGCACCAACAGCTCTAGGACCCACACGCCCCTAATATAAACACCTTGGCGCTGCTTCCTCGGTGTAATAGGTGGACTAGCGCCTGTTACACCGGGGAATGCTTCCGTTAACTGGGAATCAACTGACCAGGAATTGAAATCTAGGGGGCGACGGACCTCTAGCGAAGGTCAAATAGTATATGAGGAGAAACCTTGTGCATCGCGACTTACTAGGAACATCTAGTATCAAGAAGAAGCAGTCAACTAGTGTCTTCTGCGGGATGCATACCGTGCAAGAAGACACGTAAGATTTGCATGAATAAGGGAAGAGGAGTACCATTTCCGGTTGCCAGTGTGGTCGCCTCCATATGTCGCGCCAATCTTCTTCTTTTTGCCGGGGAAACCGATGTTTTAGAGGAGGGTGCAAGCTTGGGCGAACCCATGACCACATTGTTGACTATGTTGCCGTGGCCGTATGTTGGCGGAGGGGAAGCAGATCCGAGGCGATGAAGGACGGCATAGCAGGAACAGCTC
Organism: Triticum aestivum; assembly: GCF_018294505.1. NCBI lineage: Eukaryota > Viridiplantae > Streptophyta > Magnoliopsida > Poales > Poaceae > Triticum > Triticum aestivum. The sequence goes on along the minus strand of NC_057803.1, from coordinate 297,785,708 downwards.
CGGTGTGGTGGACGGTGGCGAAGTTGGAGCGGTAGCGGTGAGGCGTAGGACGACGTGGTTGAACTGGCTTGGGTACCGATGGCTTGGCCTCGGCTTCAACTACTAGCCTTGGAGGGCGTTGCGGTTGACGTTGTGGTGGATGACGATGTCGGGGTATCGGCTCCAGCGTGATGGAGGAGGGCGGCGGTTGATGGGTGGGATGGGGTGGCGGACGGAGGACGCCAAGGTTTCGCAGCTGGTGGAGAGGTAGTTTTGGCACCCACAGAGTACGAATGGGGAATCGGACAGGGGGGCGGGGGGCGGGGGGAGCTAAGGGAGAACCATGTTTCAGTCTAGGGTGTGCTTGTTCTTGGCTTTTTTGAACAGATGGGACATGCTTGTTTGAAATTTGGGGAAAGTACAAACTTTGCCCCCTCCTTAAATTTCGGACCTACTGCGGGTCGGGGTTAGGATGCTAATCCCAGGTATCACAAATAGTGGGTGTCGGCGTTCTGGGAACGGGGGTCCCCAGACATGCCTTCCTGTGGCCCACAACATGGCTCCTCCAGCGGCCTGGTACGGCTCATCTACACCAACAAACACTCAAGACCCTCGCGAGGGGCCAAACCTCGTGAGGGAGACGACGCAAAACCTCCTCGCGAGGGGGGGAGAGATCAAGGCAAGGGGCACCTCGCGAGGTTCCTGTGATGCAAGCCATGACGACCAGGTCCAGGCGGGCACAAGGCGGGCGCCCGCGCGCGTAGTGTACTCATTTCCTCTTTGGTGCTAAAGGGGCAGGCGCAGGCGAGGAGTCCCGAGGCATCAGGAAAAGGTTTCCATATCGGTGCAACAAGACCAATACCAACAGGACGGCAGGATGGAGGTCACCGTGGAGCCCAGGACGGCGTCACCACCACGTTGGCAGGCGAAGACCACCTTTTGTCAGGATAACTTGTACTAGTTGTCTCCCTTCAAATTTGGCCGTTGTTGGATCCCTTCCCACCTACATTTGGGAAGAGGACCAGGGCCTTTATAAATTGGACTAGCCACCACAGTAGTAGGAAACTCATCTTGGAACTCATCTTGGATCGGATCCATTCCATCCTCACACACACAAGCTCATCAAGCCCAAGAACACCTCTCCTCAGGAGGTTGTTCTTCCCTTGTACGTGTTCATCCTAAGCCCAAGAGGCAATCCACAACACCACACCGGAGTAGGGTATTACACCATATCGGTTGTCCGAACGATTATAAACCTGTGTCCTTTGTTCTTCGGGTTCGGTGAGTTAGGTTCTGAGATTGTTGCGACATCGTGAGCTGGGGGGGAGATCTTCATGCACACCCCAGTGTTCGAACCTCAAGGGTTTTGCCGGAACCCGAAATCCGACATTTGGCACGCCAGGTAGGGGTGTGTTGAAGCTTTCCTTCCGTCGATCCACGTTCCGTGACTCCACCACGTCCATGCCAGACGCTCGCCGAGCTCGCGCCCAGCGCCGAGCCGCCATGGCCGCTCGCGTCGCCCAGACGTCGTCCGTTGGCGGACCTCCCCGCCGTTCTCCATCACCTGTTGCCAACGCTGCTACCGGCACGGCAGCAAACAAGCAGCAAGCATCATCACTGCACCCCTCCGTGCGGCGGGACGGCCGCACCGCCACCCCGTAACTCACTCCGACCGGATCATCGTCCCATTCTTGCTGCGCGCCCACAGACGCGCAGGCCATGCTGCTCATGGCACATGAGCTCCCGCGCTACCGCCCAGTTGACGACCTCTACGAGGACTGGCTGGACCGCATCGCCGAGCTCGTCAGCACCGCTGGGGGCTCTCCTGCACCATCCCTCTCGCTACCTCGCCCGCCTTCGGCCGCTGGAGACGTAGGTCACGGGGCGCCTCCACCGCCCCTACATCAAGACAGAGCCCTCGCACCGAGTCGTGCGGCACATGGAGCATCCCCGCCTCCTCTGCACCAAAAAGGCATCCTCGCCCCGAGAAGCGCGGTCCCGTGGCGTGATCCGCCACGCTGCGTGCCTGCGCACGAAGAAAGAAGCTGCCAAGAAGTTTCCCGACCACAAGAAAACGTCCCTGCACTCCCCGCACCACCACGTCAAGACCGCGCGCCGCCTGTAGTGGCGGTGCGTGGATACCAAGACCAGGCTCCTCCACCACGACGGGCTCCGGTGACCACAGTAGGCTGCCCAGCCTTCACTCCCGAGCTGCGCATCATCGTTTGCCAAGGCAAGTTCAAGCCGGATCTGCCTCCACGCTACGACGGCACCCCCGACCCCGCGGAGTTCCTGCAGCTCTATGAGCTGAGCATCAAGGTGGCCAACGGCGACGAAGAAGTCATGGCGAACTGGTTTCTCATGGCTCTCAAGGATGGCGCTCGCTCGTGGCTCCTGAACCTGCCTGCGGGATCAATCTCCTCCTGGGGTGAGATGTGCGACCGCTTCATCGCCAACTTCCAGGGCACTCGCGACCGCCCTCCGGCCGTGGGTGACCTGCGCCGGATCAAGCATGAGCTGGGAGAGACCCTGCAAAAGTACATCCAGTCCTTCAATAGCATTCGCCTCAAGATCCCCAAGGTGACGGACGACACCATCATCTCAGCGTTTTCCGATGGCGTCCGCAATGTCAAGATGAAGTAGGAGCTCGCCATCCATGAGGAGCTGTGCACGGCTTTGGAGATGTTCAACATGGCGACCAAGTGCGCAAGAGCTGAGGAAGGGCGTCTCTCCCTCCTCGAGCTCCCTGCTGCCAACCCAGAAGAGAATAAATCCAAGGCCAAGGATGTGAAGCGCAAGGGAGTAGCCGTGCTCGCGGTGGAGCCGGGCACGAAGCGCGGCTAGGACCACCCCGAGTAGTCCAAAAGCAGCCATCCATTCCGCGCCTTCCACAACGTACACAACCACAGCACCAATGATTGTCAAGGGCTCAGGGCCATCCGAGATGGACGCTTCGGTCGACGCCCCAAGCGCAACGACCGGGGATACGACAAAGGAGGAGGAGGAAGTGGAGGATGCTGGGACGACCGCGGCCCCCACCAGGAGTGGTGCGACCGGCCTCGTGAGGACCACTGGTAGGAGCAGTCTCGTGAGGGCACCTGGCATGACCAGCCTCGCGAGGACCATCCTTAGGGAAATCCCGGCCTCCCTCCGCTGCCGTCACCACCAAGAAGGAACGACGACCATCATCACGACGAGGGGATTGGGGGCTTCCAGGAGTCGCGCGCTATCGCCTGCATCTTGGGAGGTGATCAGGCCCCGGCGTCCAAGTGCATCTTCAATTAGTTTGCTCGTGAGGTGAACATGGCCCTTCCCAGGCTCGAGGCCACGTGCCCGCTCAGGTGGTCCAAGTACGCCATCACCTTCAGCTCAGCGGACCAGCTCAAATGCGCAGCAACCTCCAGCGTCCTTCCGATGCTATGTCACCCGTCATCAGCAATATCCAAGTCACCAAGACCCTCATCGACGGCGGCGCGGGGCTCAGTGTCATGTCCGCCAAGACGTTCGATAGCCTTCAAGTGCCCTACAATGAGCTACAGCCTACCAAGCCTTTCTCAGCAGTGACCGACGGCTCCACCACCCCGATAGGGCAGGTCCGCCTCCCTGTAACATTCGGCCAGCGCAACAATCACCGCATTGAGCTCATCGACATCGACATTGCCCATATCCATCTGCCATAGAATGCCATCCTTGGGTATCCAGCATTGGCCAAGTTCATGGCAGTCACCCACCATGGCTGCAACGTCCTCAAGATGCAGCGAAGCAGCTGAATCATCACGGTCCCCTGTGAAGAAAGAGATGTGGTATGCACCCTCGAGTGTGCCTTCCAAGCCGCATCAATCAAATACCCCGACAGTGAGGACGTCCAGTACCCTCCCGAGGCCATCCCCATGAAGAAGAAGCAACTACTCCGCACAGGGCCTCAGGAGAGCGGTGTCTCCAGCGGCACCGCCTCAGGATCGGCGCCCACAACTAGGGCGCCTCCCTCCCTCACATAGGAAGGCATGCCCGCACCCTCCTCAGGCGAGGCTCAGTGGATCTCTTCTGGAAGGCCTCAGACCTAGCCAACATCACGCGGGAGGCGCTCGGGCACCATGTGGAGGCGTGCTTCGTTGCACGCTTCCCTCAAGAGAGCACTGGGTGCAAAGCGCCCGGTGCTCGGGAGTTCGTCATCAAGGCTACCTAGGAGCTTCAAGAAGCAAGGACCATGTGCGGCGACCATCGCCCACCACCCAGCGCAGCTCCCCATCCTAGCGAGGACGGCGGGCTGCGTGTCTGCATCGACATTCCAGCGCTCAACAGGATCGCATCTCAGGAGTGCTTCTGGCCTTCGCGCGCTGGCCGGTGCAAGGGTCCACCTCACAGCTATGTTCGCATGTCGTTTGGCTTGCCGAACGCAACTGTCGCCTACCAGCATCATCTCCGCAACATCCTGGTGGATCACGAGGCCAGGCATCACGCAGTCCGGGTGAAGTTGGCGATCGTCCTCAAGGAACCACCCGAGCCCCCAGAGCCTCCTGAGGCTCAGGGTTCTGGCGGCTTGTGAGGAGCGACCCTCCAGTGCGCATCATTAGCTACTCCAACACTCCTTCGACAACGGAACCAGGTGACATTTTCAGGTTTACTCAGCTAGGAGCGCCCCTCGGGCTGCATCATTCCCAGGTTGCATGGGCTTGCCCCTGCGGCATGTATCTTTCAGCATCTTTAGCTTACTATACTAGGGGCGCCCCTCGGGTCTGTCCCAGTGGCATGTGTTGTTCTCGCATCTATCTAAGCTAACTTGTTACATTGCACGAGTTATTTATAGTCATCACTTTCTTGATTGTCACTCACCATGGCCGCCGGCGTCGTCGATCGGCCCCTTGCTCATCCCGCAATGGGGGCTACTCATGCTGGCATGGCGCTTGTTCTCGGGCCCGTCCCTGTAACGCTGACAAATCTGAGTGGTCGAGATCTGGCTCGCGGCATGCCCGCGCACGTCACCTCACCAGGCCCTCAGTGCCTTCATCATCTTGCGGAACGACCAGTGGCAGGCCGGCAAGCGTGGTTGCAATTTGTACCTCTCTTCGTGCTAACCTGCAGGAACCTCCCGAGGGGGACAACAGGCGGTACCACGGGCTCCCTATTTTCCCATGAATTTTTCTTGTGCGTTAAAGGGGGGGTTCCTGAGCAGCGCGACTCAGGAGCTCTTACTAGCTCTCCAGCCCTCACCCCTGTCCTTGACCACAACATCGCAACCTGGCATACCAGCGACGGCTGAGCTCGCTCGAGAGCTGGGACCCGAGGACGTAGAGCACAAAGAAGAGCATGGGAAAGAGGGTAGGATCGCACGGGCCTAACCTGGCTACATTATGGCCGTCGACACACGAGTCTGGCACTACATAAGGAATCAACTCTGGACTGCCAAGATAAGTTTCGCACCCGGGTCGGCCAAGCGCTACGGCATAAGATTTCCACCTGTTGCAGCCTTGTTACGGAGATGCTGCCTCTCTTTCGTACCTTTAGGTAGCTGCTTGCACGCTAAAGGGGACCTCTTGAGCATCGCGCCTTAGGAGCTCTTACTGGACCTCGGGCCGCTCACCTCCTGGCCTTGACCACGTCATCGCGACCTGGCATACCAGCAACGGCTGCAACCTGCCTAGGGATCGGGACCTGTCCGCGTAGAGCACCAAGCTACCGCGAAGTTGCAAAGGGGAGACCGAGCCGAAGCAGGACATGCATTCGTAAATCTTCATAATAAGGATGATATCAACAAAAGGCATTATAGACCCTTTACACACCCCACATGGCGTTCGTCTCGATTCCTCACAGGGAACAAAAGAAGAAGGTTTCTAGGAGCCCTATCTACACGTGCCAAGCCACCAATGCCACCTCTGCCTCCAGAGCCCTCGGCCTGGGCATACAAGGGCAGCGGATACCCGGGGGGAGGCCTCTCACACCAAGGCCTCGACACCTCCGGCCTCACGACTACGTCGCGTTGGTGGGCCAGCCTCTTCTTTGGCGGAAGCGGCCCCGGCTCGTGGTGGGGGGCTTTTCCCTTCTCTGTGGCTGAGAACCTCCGAATCAGCGTCATGGGTGTCGCTGCGAGCAATGAAGCGAGGGAGAAGAAGTGAGCGGAGCAGGAAGAGATGGGCGACGGGGGCTCCGCCCCCTCCTCATTTATAGTAGGAGAAGGCCAATTGGCGACCCCCATGATCATAGGTGATGATGGTTTTCTCTGCATGCATCAGGGACCCGTCAAGACGGGCAGTTGCCGAGGCAACATGGGGAAGCAGAGACGCCCACGTCCCATCAGTCGTCACACATCAACCGAGGCTGCACGCTGTTGGGGCTTGCGGTGCTCCGCACTTGCCCCTTGGCTTCGCCTCAAAGCAAGTCCGAGCGTGCCTTGGGCCCGGGGGCTACTGTCGGTATCCTGGGAATGGTGGTCCCAGACTTGCCTGCAGCCCACGACGTGGCTCCTCCGGCGGCCTGGTACGACCCATCTTCACCAGCAAACACTCAAGACCCTCGCGAGGGGCCAAGCCTCGCGAGGCGGACGATGCAAGACCTCCTCGGGGATGGCCTCACTAAGATGGCTCGTGAGGGGCAGAGAGATCAAGGTGAGGGGCACCTCGTGAGGTTCCTGTGTCGCAAGCCATGACGACCAAGGCCAGGCGGGCGCCAGCGTGCGCAGTGTACTCGTTTCCTCTTTGGTGCTAAAGGGGCAGGCGCAGACGAGGAGTCCCGAGGCATCAGGCAAAGATTTCCATATCAGTGCAACAAGACCAAGACCAGCAGGACGGTAGGACGGAGGTCACCATGGAGCCCAGGACGGCGTCACCACCATTTGTCAGGATAAATTGTACTAGTCATCTCCCTTCAAATTTGGCCGTTGTTGGATCCTTTCCCCCCTACATTTCGTAAGTGTACTAGGACCTCTATAAATAGGAATAGCCACCACAGTAGGAGGCAACTCATCTTGGAACTGATCTTGGATCGGATCCATTCCATCCTCACACACAAAAGCTCAACGAGCCCAAGAACAACTCTCCACAGGAGGCTACTCTTCCCATGTACTTCTTCATCCTCAGCCCAAGAGGCAATCCACCACACCACACTAGAGTAGGGTATTACACCACATCTGCGGCCCGAACCAGTATAAACCCCGTGTCCTTTGGTCTTCGAGTTCAGCGAGTTAGGTTCTGAGATCGTTGCGAGAGCGGGAGCTGGGGGGGGAGATCTTCGTGCGCACCCCAGTGTTTGAACTTCAAGGGTTTTGCTGGAATTCGAAACCCGACATCGGGCGTGAGCGATTTCGGCCGCGTGCATGTGTGCTTAGGTGGCCATTGTGTATGAATGTTTTTCGGAGGCGGTTGTGTGACGTCAAGATGAAGCTACAAACCTACCCCAGTTTAGACCTTTGGACGTTGGGCCTATAGGTTTCATGGGTCGGAGTTAGAAAAGTAATTTCCTTCTACTACCAAACATTTGTCTCACGTGGTATTGGGCGAGTAGAGGCTCTTTTGGCTCTTCGTTTGAAATTTTGAAATAGAAGCATTCACGTTTAGAGTACTCTTGAACTTTGAGGATTGACCTAAATAGACAACGTTAAATTTGACCTTGTATGTTTGAAAACCTCATTAAATTATCCGCTTCTTTTTGAAAGTTTGACGCTTGAAAATCCTATAACTACGATTATTTTGGAATGGAGGAGCTAAATTTGAATCTATTTTGTACACGACTATATATGCCTTTATGTACAAAATCAGAGCAAAGATTGGTGCCCCCATAATTTAGGCATGATTTACAAATGCCATGATATCTAATTCAAATAATGGAATGGACTTCATGTTGAATTTGATTTTTTGAAACCACCTTAAGTTGAATTCAAATGTATGCTAGTTAATAGCTAGCTATTTATAATGTTCATTGTGTAACTTTCGTATGTATAATGTGCTTTACACACACAACACTCTCGCAGACATGCTCTCGATATAACCCTCCCTCCCTCTCGTAACCATTTACGACTGTTTTCACTAACCTTTATCATAAGCACTCTTCCTCTTACAAGCATGCACATGAACAATCCCCATCGACCCTTTCTTTATACATAGACCAGCCTACATGTCTCCTGCATGCACAATATCTTTAGGCATGTCTCCACGCATTGTCTCACACCCTTCTTCCTAATGGACGAGTATGATTCTAGTAGAGCATTCTATAGGATGCCCCTTAAAGTTAGGTTGGATGAATAGTAATATCAGATATAAGGGCTTACCTTAGTCCGAGAACCTAGGGTTACAAATCCTAGCCAGCTTTGTCAGTGGACACGCAGAGTCCTTCACAATTCTGCAATGTTTGTCTCGTACGACTAGTCATCCATGGGTCTCCCTAAATGCGTCACGGGCCGACCAATGTGGCGCAGGACGAAACCGAACCAAGGGCCTCACCTTGATCCACTGGACCTCACACGGAGACACACCCTTTGCCCCCAGGTCTCGTTATCTTCTCACACCCACACATACCAACACACACACCACACAAAAAAAATTCTCCGCGTGCCTCTATCCCCTCCAACCATGCATATACACACTCAAGGGAATCTCTCGCCGTGACATCATATTCGTCTCTCTCTCTAGACCTCTCTAATTTCTCGTGCTATCTCTCCCATGCCCCCTCCCCTCGCCGGCCCCTCTATCCATGCCTCTCTCGAATATTTAATACACACACACATACCTCTCTAGGCCCTGCCAAATACATCAACTACACATTCACACATGTTACATCATGTACCCCACTGATCTAAAAAGCCCTCTCTTCACATTTATTTCACATACAACATTCCTTTTGAATAAAGTGGGGCCAATTTTTTTAGAATTTCTAAATATATACAACATTACAAAGTTATATGGAGGAGTATGAACGTTAATTTGCATTGCATGGTGCCCACAATGATATTTATTCCTCATTGTGAATTTTTATATTTTTATACTATATATAAAGTTAGTCATAATAAAGACAAACGAAGAGCATCTCTCTCTCCATCGCATACAACCCCTCTACGCCCCTTTCACGTACTCACACAAACTACCTCCATGTCCTCTAAAAGTAAGCCCCTAGCACATTCACGCATGTTTCATCTTTCTCTCGCGATATATACAGTGACGATCATTGTATTTGAAGCAAAAGCACGATATGTACATTGGACTTCAGAATCCACTCATTACGGTCACCATTTATGTTTTGTGGTTATTATACAGTCACGGGCTCACCGTACATCTCTGTATTTGCTCAAGACACGACTAGTTGACCAGTTAAACGCTCCATGTGGCACCTCTAGTGTTGCATCACATTATCTCACTACCATTGGGCCCACATGTCAGCTTGTATCTACTCTATATCTACACTCTTATAACTATACTATACTCTTATAAAAACAAAGTTGGTGGTGATGATGTGCCTGCCATCCTGCAATATAGGTCATCCGATTTATATCTGACGGATAGGAAGGAAACTATGGCAATTTTGCAAAAAGGTACCCACACACCTCTCCACATTTGCAAATAAGGCCTTCCCTTGTTCATCCTCTTCTCTCACAAGATAAACTAGTCATACAAATGCATCTTGATGTTATGTAGCGACCCGACCCGAATGGATCAAGTCTCTGTGCTTAGGTGTCATCCCTGGATCAGTATGCTGACACACACGGTACTCGAAGGATTTATAACAGAGGTAAATCACATGTATAAAGTAACATAAATACTATTACCTCAATCCAAAAATAGCGGAAGCAACAAGGTTGTGGATTCCCATCAACACCAACGGCAACGTTGAGTGTGGAAATCGTAACCCTAACGTATCACTTACTCGTCGTAAGAAACCTGCAACATAAGACGTTGCAGCCCGAAACGGGTCAATACATTGAATGTACTGGCAAATTCACATCATAGAGAAAATGATGAACAATGGCTATCACTATATGCATATATGGCTGGTGGAAAAGCTCTATGGTTATAAGGTTTTTGCGTAAAGCCAATTTTTCCCTACTGCAAAGGAATAAATTTATTTAACTATCATGGTGGTTGTGAAACATTGAGAATGGTTGACAGCATTCTCAATCCCAATTAAAAATAATTAAAACCCAACAACATTAATTAGAAGTAACATGTTGAGATTCACAATGATATTCAAGTACTAGATACTCAAGTTGTCCATAACCGGGGACACGGCTAATCATGATTAGTTTGTACACTCTGCAGAGGTTTGTGCACTTTTCCCACATGACTCCATCGCCTCCGTTTGTTTTCTCGCACTACATGGTGTTTGAGAAATGGATGACCGAGACATAGTCTTTCAGAAGCGCTAGCACCTTACATGTGGGGTAGACCGTACCACCTATATCCCCTACATCTGCTAGTCCACCCCGTAAGAGTTCGCACAACTTAGTCAACTATGCCAGAGCCCATAGTAGCATGTGGCTGCACACGGAAGTTTCTAGCATGAATTATCTTATGATCCCTTTGAGCCTGGGTGGCGGTCCGAAAAAAACAGGCAAGTCCTGATAGACATCAGGTGCCTCAATCCACCCAGATGTGTGTTTAAGTTGCCACCTTAGATAAACCATTAAAATTGTCAACTCACATCTGTCATGGATATCACTCACCCAATCCACGTCCACTAGCATAGCATGGCATAATAAGCAAACGTAGAAGTAACTCCCAAAGGTTTCATAATAATACAGGTAATAGGTACTACCTCATCTACTTCCCATCCCACAATTTAATTAGATCCTAATCATGCAATGTGAGAGGATTGATCTAATGCAATAAAACTGGGTTGTAGAAAAGGTATGATCAAAGTGTGAACTTGCCTGCAATGTAGATGAAGATGATTCGCACTTAAAACTCTTGATAGATCTACTCGTCACACTCCGGTCAATCTATCGCAAGCAAACAATAGTAACCACACAATAAGTACTAATCTAATGCACAAGTAAAACTCGAACAAGAGAACGAACCAGATAGTTCAACTTAAGAACTCCGGTTGCAAAGAAAGAACGAACCGAACAAACGACGGAAAACAAACGGCGGAAGAAAACAACTCGGTTCTAGCAAGTTGAAACTAGGTCAAATTTTACCATAGCAAAAGTTTGTTCAAGTTAATTAGACGGAACGGCGGTTTCGAGACGAAACTCCAGGCGCTTGAATCACCTGATTCCGATAAACGGGCGAGAAGATAAACTAGAACGAAGATCGGATCTGAGATCGCGATCGCGGAATAAATCCGACGAAAAGAAAGAGACAAACGGTTAAACAAACGGGCGTCGTTAACCGGGAATAATCGGTGATCACGTTCATTGAGATGAACGGTCCGAAAGAAGAACAAAAACCGATCTAGGGTTTTCGGAAAAGAAACCAAAAAAGAAAACAGAAAACCGATCTAGGGTTCGGAAAAGAAACCGAAACGAAGAATCAGAGAGAAAAACCGGAAAAGAAAACCAGAACAGTTTCTTTTAAAAGAACCGAACTGCGGGGAAGAAAAAGAGAGGCGCGGGGCTACCTCCGACGAGGCGGGGCGAACGGTGGCGACGGCGGCGTGCTAGGGCGGCGGCGGCGCTATAGGGGCGGCGGCGGAGGGTGAGGGGCGCGAGGCACAAGGCGGCACCGTGGGTGAGGGGCGGCGCGGCTAAGGCGGCGGCGTGGGTGAGGGGCGGCGCGGTTATGGCGGCGGCGGCGGTGCACAAGGCGGCGGCGTGGGTGAGGGGCGGCGCGGTTATGGCGGCGGCAGCGGTGGTGAGGGGCGCGGGGTGGGGCGCGGCTTGGGAGGCGCGGGGTGGTGTGGGGCTTGGGGTTTGATGTGAGGAGATGGTTTGATTTGATGTTTTGGAGGGGGGGTGTGTGTGGGTATTTAGATAGGTGAGGTGGGGGATTTACTTGGGGTAGGGGACAAGAAAAAGATAGGAAAAAGGAAAACGAAACAAAGGAAAGGGGAGGGGCTAACCCTACTAGGACTCGGCCTAGAGAGGCGGCGGCTGGCGCCTGGCGCACGAGGCGCGCAGCGCTGCTGGGGGCGGCTGCAGCGGCCCGCTGGCTGGGCCTTTGGCCCGGCTGGCCTGCTCTTTTTTTTAAACGGTTTCGCGCGCAGAAAAACACCGAAAAGAAAATCTAAACGAGCTCCAAAATTTTAAAGTAAAATTTTCTCCGACTCCTAAAAATGAGCCGAACAAAATGAACTTTTCTCCGGGCCTAAAATGCAATTTTCGAAAATGCGCATTTTTCCCTATCCAAATAAAAACAAACAAACACCGGAAAACGAAATTTGATCTATTTATTAAATCTTCATTTTTCCTATATTTTGGGAAAGTCATATTATTCCCTCTCTCATATTTTGATATCGGAAAAACAATTGAAGATGAAATAAATAAATCAAATGATCCTCTTTTCAAATTCGAGAAAACTCTCAAATATGAAAATAACGAAATCTCCAACTCTCTCCGAGGGTCCTTGAGTTGCGTGAAATTTCTAGGATCGACCAAAATGCAAGAAAATAAGATATGCATGATGATCTAATGTATAACATTCCAAATTGAAAATTTGGGATGTTACAAACCTACCACCCTTAAAAGGAATCTCGTCCTCGAGATTCGGAGAGGCTAGCAAGAAAAGGTTAGGGTTTGGGGTCTTCTCAAAATCCATCGATCATCACCCGGTGTCTGGGGTGCTACCACTCTTAGAATCATTGTTACTGTTCCATCAAAACTCATATACTCCATCCTTATTTTTGACAGTGTCGGTCTTCTCGGATCCTCGATAAAATTCCTTCTCTGAACTCTTCTGGTAGTGGCATAACCTTTACCACAATTCTTCTATCCTTTTATTTTGGTAAGGTTATTCCGTGACTGGGTCTTTGTAGCTGACGGGTCTAGCGCCAAAACTAAACAACTATCGATATCTCATGGTGGTCAACCATTTATGGTTTCTCCTGCAGGAAATGGGTCTTGGTTGATCCTCACCGTATAACCTACGGTTGGCAACAACTGCCGTGTATAAGGGAAAAATACTTATACCATTCTAAGTTTAAACAAGGTTTAATATCGCCGTCTCTCTACTATAGGCAAGTCACTCAGATTTACCATCCCATATAGCAAGGCGAATAATAAGAGTAAGTCGGTATGGTGATCAATCCATCCCGCACCCAAATCATTACCATGTACACAGTTTAGTGAATCTCGCATACTAACACTTGGTCATTCCTCACAAGCATTGCAGAATTTCTCTTGTCGACGAACTAAGTTTGGATAATTCCATGGATTCTGCAAGCCAAACAAACATCTATCGTTCCTTCCCAACCCTCAGGTTTTGCGTAACTCCTATAAGATCGTCTGTCGACAAAGGTATATCCACTTCCAGGGTCCTTCCTTCAGCAAGAATGTGCTTGCTTCCTGGCAGGTACTGGGGCCTGTGGGTTATGGCACATCTCATCACTTGTAGTCCTTGAACGTATCATCGGGCAACAAATCATTATTCCAACTTCCAACTTCCTAGTATTCTTTAGATCCATCCAATTTTACTGTCTTTCTTCCTTCTATTTGCTCCAAACTAAAACGTGATTACTCAAACTCATCATGGTATTTCCATTTGATCCATATTTCCAACATCATACCTCCTTCATATCCAATAGTAATTCATCTCTTCATCCTCGTGGGATTTCCCACATACCGAGGTAAAAACTTATACTTATGAAGTCCATATTCCAATTCGTGGAACGTCATTATCCTTTTCGCGGTCAAGCGTCCTTACAGGGGAATATTGGCCATCTCTGCATGGCACTTCTTCAACTGGGAAATGTGAAACACATCATGAACTCCTGACAGTCCTTCGGGTGACTCCAACTTGTTGGCCACTTCTCTCATACGCTCCAAAACTCGGTATGGTCCTACAAATCGTGGCGCTAACTTCCCCTTAACTCCAATCCATTTAACTCCTCGCACAGGGGACTCGCAAAGACATGCTCTGTCTCCAATTTCATAAACTACCTCCTTGAGTTTTGAGTCTGCACAACTCTTCTGCCTGGACTGAGCTACCTTCAGTCTATTTTGAACATTCTCTTCTGACTCCTTGATCACATTTGATCCAAACAACTGACGGTCTCCAACATCATCCCACATACTCTTGGGGCATCACACATATCGAGACAAAATTCGTATTCATTTTGTCCGAAATCCACTCAGTGGAGTATCCTTATCTTTTCCATGGGTCAACGGTTCTTACAAGGTACTACCACCCTTAAAATGCACAAATCTTCCATAGACCATATTTCTCATATCCTCGAAAACGGTCAACATCTTCTTCATAGAGTAACAACTCATAAAATCTATATCAGTACCAACGATGCTAACTTTATTCATTCTCAAATTATTACAATCTCCTGTTTTTCCATTACATGCCTCAACTCATCACCTCAATATAAAGGAAAAAATTGTTCTCACTACTACGACTATATTTCTTCTGTTACAAACTCAACTACTTATCACAAGTCTCCTTCTCCTTCGGACAATCTCTGGCAAAGTGCCCTGCTTTATTACAACTAAAACATATTACTTTTGACAAGTATCGAGGTTTCCTTTTTGGGCATTTGTTGAGGTAGTGCCCTGACTCCTTGCACCTATAACAGGTGATATGACTTAGGTCCTTCCTGGAATCCAATCGGTTTCTCTTTCTGGACCTTTCCATACCAATCAGAGCTTCTATTTCCTGTGGGTCATACGCTACTTCCTCCGTTGGGAATTCTACTAGATCACCATTCATACAATTCTGGGAGAGGTGTCCTTCTTCTCCACATGAATAGCAAGACTTGGTGTAGGGTTTAATTGGTTCCTCTTTGGGTGTGTCCTCCACCTCTTTCTTCATCGCAGGTTCTTTTAAAATTCCCATTAGGGCTCCTTTCATTGCTTCTTTTTTCTGCTGGATGGTTCTTTGTACCATGGGGTAAATGTGACACTGAGCAGGATAGTGGGTAGTCCCTTCACACAAGAAACAAGTGATCCGCCTGGTTGGGCATTCTACAACTGGGTGACTTCCTTCACAATTAGGGCATTCATCCTTGTGTTCTTTATGGGTGTGTCCGATTTCTCCACAAATCTTGCATGCACAAGGTTTCCTTATATCCTTTCCATAAGACTTCAACTGCTGGGACACCAGGTGAGATCTTTGCAGAGTCAACTTTAATTCTCTCCAAGTGGTTACTCCTTGCCATCCATTCATGGTTTGGTATATCCTCCACCAAGTAGCAGCACCTCTTTCAAAGCACTGAAGAGCATGCTGGGTCATATCATGTCCAACTATAGGGTTATTCTTCATGTGATCCTCCATGTTCTGAATCCATTGGTCCGTCTCCAATTGACTCATCGGTCCAGAAAATATAAGCTCATCTTCATTCATCCTCTATTGGGTCCATGGGTTTGGGGTGAGATAAGAGAAATAGAGAGGGATGCACACAATGCAAACAACAGTTTTGAAAAGACAGATTTTTGTTGTGGCTGTCGAAAAAAACATCAAACAAATGACAGCTCACAATCGTCGCATCTAACGTAGGTATATAATAGGGGTTTGGTCTTCTAAAGGTCAATAAATCTTCAACGTCTCCAAACTCTTCAAGCCTTGTTCATGCCTCCAATGGCTTCTTCCGATCATGCTTGTCTTCTCAAGTTCTTTTGCCAGATCAACTCTGTTGACGCGAAGTCTCTTGTGACATCTTTGAATATTCTGGAATTGCATTCCAAACTTCTAGGTTTCAACATCCTTGGCATGAGCCATGGTCATACTGTCCTTCAGTTCCTGACAAATCTCCGATATCTCGAGGTTGTAGCTCCTCCAGCTTGTCTACTTTCATCTTCAGGATCCTGAGTTCCTCATGAAATACTTCCTTGTCTAATATGACTCCCTGGAGCTCCATTTTAACTTCTTGATGTATTACTCCAGATCCTGGTGATACTCTGGCTAAGGTTAAAACTTCATCTTACTAATAGGTGATCCATCAGCCTTCTACCATCCAATCCTTCCATGCATAGGCATGCTTAACTCAGCACGGTGACAATAGCATAAGCGGGCGATGACATCACGGATAACCGTGTTTTTTTTGCTCTTGTCATTTCCATGAGCTATCTCTCCACAGTTGATATCTCCTGCCTTAGGGTTTCTTTGACAAAACTTCGAGTTCTCATACTCCTTGTTTCAGTCTTTTTCCGATACACCTTGATCTCGGGTATTGACAGCTTCCATAATCCGCCAAGTTCCATAAGGGTAGCATTCCTAGGTCATACAAATCTGGGGATTCTTCAGAGCCTCCAATTCTCCTAATCTTTAGAGTCTTCACAGTTGTAGTTTCCATTATCATAATGTATGGTAAAATCCTCTTCATTCTGAATGGTCTTACTTGTCTGATATCCTGTACTTCTTGGAGTGGTCTCATCAGTGGAATCTTCGAGTGGTCAAAAAGGGAAAAGGGGTATGGTCTCACTAAAAGGAATTTTTAAATAAGCTCAGAAGAGAAGAGAGGTAAAAGATCTTTTTGAAAGGGAAAGTTGTAGAGAAAAATCTTTGCTATGGGCTTGCCAGTTTCTAGGGTCACATCCTACAGTCAACATGTGCTCTGATACCATCTTGTAGCGACCCGACCCGAATGGATCAAGTCTCTGTGCTTAGGTGTCATCCCTGGATCAGTATGCTGACACACACAGTACTCGAAGGATTTATAACAGAGGTAAATCACATGTATAAAGTAACGTAAATACTATTACCTCAATCCAAAAATAGCGGAAGCAACAAGGTTGTGGATTCCCATCAACACCAACGACAAAGTTGAGTGTAGAAATCGTAACCCTAACGTATCACTTACTCGTCGTAAGAAACCTACAACATAAGACGTTGCAGCCCGAAACGGGTCAGTACATTGAATGTACTGGCAAATTCACACCATAGAGAAAATGATGAACAATGGCTATCACTATATGCATATATGGCTGGTGGAAAAGCTCTATGGTTATAAGGTTTTTGCGTAAAGCCAATTTTTCCCTACTGCAAAGGAATAAATTTATTTAACTATCATGGTGGTTGTGAAACATTGAGAATGGTTGACAGCATTCTCAATCCCAAATAAAAATAATTAAAACCCAACAACATTAATTAGAAGTAACATGTTGAGATTCACAATGATATTCAAGTACTAGATACTCAAGTTGTCCATAACCGGGGACACGGCTAATCATGATTAGTTTGTACACTCTGCAGAGGTTTGTGCACTTTTCCCAAATGACTCGATCGCCTCCGTTTGTTTTCTCGCACTACATGGTGTTTGAGAAACGGATGACCGAGACATAGTCTTTCAGAAGCGCTAGCACCTTACATGTGGGGTAGACCATACCACCTATAACCCCTACATCTGCTAGTCCACCCCATAAGAGTTCGCACAACTTAGTCAACTATGCCAGAGCCCATAGTAGCATGTGGCTGCACACAGAAGTTTCTAGCATGAATTATCTTATGATCCCTTTGAGCCTGGGTGGCGGTCCAAAAAAACAGGCAAGTCCTGATAGACATCAGGTGCCTCAATCCACCCAGATGTGTGTTTAAGTTGCCACCTTAGATAAACCATTAAAATTGTCAACTCACATCTGTCATGGATATCACTTACTCAATCCACGTCTACTAGCATAGCATGACATAATAAGCAAACGTAGAAGTAACTCCCAAAGGTTTCATAATAATACATGTAATAGGTACTACCTCATCTACTTCCCATCCCACAATTTAATTAGATCCTAATCATGCAATGTGAGAGGATTGATCTAATGCAATAAAACTGGGTTGTAGAAAAGGTATGATCAAAGTGTGAACTTGCTTGCAATGTAGATGAAGATGATTCACACTTAAAACTCTTGATAGATCTACTCGTCACACTCCGGTCAATCTATCGCAAGCAAACAATAGTAACCACACAATAAGTACTCATCTAATGCACAAGTAAAACTCGAACAAGAGAACGAACCAGATAGTTCAACTTAAGAACTCTGGTTGCAAAGAAAGAACGAACCGAACAAACGACGGAAAACAAACCGCGGAAGAAAACAACTCGGTTCTAGCAAGTTGAAACCAGGTCAAATTTTACCGTAGCAAAAGCTTGTTCAAGTTGATTAGACGGAACGGCGGTTTCGAGACGAAACTCCAGGCACTTGAATCACCTGATTCTGATAAACGGGCGAGAAGATAAACTAGAACGAAGATCGGATCTGAGATCGCGATCGCGGAATAAATCCGACGAAAAGAAAGAGACGAACAGTTAAACGAACGGGCGTCGTTAACCAGGAATAATCGGTGATCACGTTCGTTGAGACGAACGGTCTGAAAGAAGAACGAAAACCGGTCTAGGGTTTTCAGAAAAGAAACCGAAAAAGAAAACGGAAAACCGATCTAGGGTTTCGGAAAAGAAACCGAAACGAAGAATCGGAGAGAAAAACCGGAAAAGAAAACCGGAACGGTTTCTTTTAAAAGAACCGAACCGCGGGGAAGAAAAAGAGAGGCACGGGGCTACCTCCGGCGAGGCGGGGCGAACGGTGGCGACGACGGCGTGCTAGGGCGGCGGCGGCGCTATAGGGGCGGCGGCGGCGGGTGAGGGGCGCGATGCACAAGGCGGCGCCGTGGGTGAGGGGCGGCGCGGCTATGGCGGCGGCGGCGCGGCTAAGGCGGCGGCGTGGGTGAGGTGCGGCGCGGTTATGGCGGCGGCAGCGGTGCACAAGGCGGCGGCGTGGGTGAGGGGCGGCGCGGTTATGGCGGCGGCGGCGGTGGTGAGGGGCGCGGGGTGGGGCGCGGCTTGGGAGGCGCGGGGTGGTGTGGGGCTTGGGGTTTGATGTGAGGAGAGGGTTTGATTTGATGTTTTGGAGGGGGGGTGTGTGGGTATTTATATAGGTGAGGTGGGGGATTTACTTGGGGTAGGGGACAAGAAAAAGAGAGGAAAAAGGAAAACGAAACAAAGGAAAGGGGAGGGGCTAACCCTACTAGGACTCGGCCTAGAGAGGCAGCGGCTGGCGCCTGGCGCACGAGGCGCGCAGCGCTGCTGGGGGCAGCTGCAGCGGCCCGCTGGCTGGGCCTTTGGCCCGGCTGGCCTGCATTTTTTTAAACGGTTTCACGCGCAAAAAAACACCAAAAAGAAAATCTAAACGAGCTCCAAAATTCTAAAGTAAATTTTCTCCGACTCCTAAAAATGAGCCGAACAAAATGAACTTTTCTCCGGGCCTAAAATGCAATTTTCGAAAATGCGCATTTTTCCCTATCCAAATAAAAACAAACAAACACCGGAAAACGAAATTTGATCTATTTATTAAATCTTCATTTTTCTATATTTTGGGAAAGTCATATTATTCCCTCTCTCATATTTTGATATCGGAAAAACAATTGAAGATGAAATAAATAAATCAAATGATCCTCTTTTCAAAATTTGAGAGAACTCAAATATGAAAATAAGAAATCTCCAACTCTCTCCGTGGGTCCTTGAGTTGCGTGAAATTTCTAGGATCGACCAAAATGCAAGAAAATAAGATATGCATGATGATCTAATGTATAACATTCCAAATTGAAAATTTGGGATGTTACATGTTACGTGCAACGCACAGGCATCTTGCTAGCAAGAATGAAAACAAACGACAAAAAAATATTGGACGGTGGATTGAAGTCATGACCGCGGGCACAACGGACAAGGTGGCATTATATTGGTATGTTGAGCCGTCTGTTTTAACACACAGGAGCTGGTGTGGTGATTACACACACATACGCATGCATGCACACAAACTGCATGCATGCAACACTCACACGAACACATGCAGCCACGCACGCACGCAACACTCACACGTAGCCACATAGCCACGCACGCACACATCACTCACATGCACACACGCACTGAAAGTGCGTTAAGTCGACTAGAGGGGGGTGAATAGTTGATTTTTATAAATTCTTCACTGAGGTATTTCAGGGTGAGGAATTTCAGGGTGAGGAAATTCCTGAGCGAAGAACTACTTGCAGTGGAATAAATACTCAGATGCATAGATGACATAACATAAACATGGATATCATGATGAAATGAGAACAGACATAGAGTACAGAAAGCGTAAGCACATGATAAAACAGGATGAAGAAAAACAGACTGAAGAAATTGAACTAAGGAAATTGAGAAAGTCTTCAGTCAAAGTCTTCGAACAGATATGAACAAGCACACAACACAGTAATGAGGAAATGGAAGAGTTGAGGAAATAGAAGCAATAGGCTTGGTGAAGACAATGATTTGGTAGACCAGTTCCAACTGTTGTGACAATTGTACATCTGGTTGGAGCGGCTAGGTATTTAAACCTGAGGACACACAGTCTCGGACACACAGTCCTCACCTTATTCTCCTGGAACTAAGGGCACATAGACCTCGTCCAATCACTTGTGGTAAGTCTTCACGTGACTTCCAAACCTTCACAAACTCGGTCACTCAGTGATCCACAATTTCCTCTTGGATGCTCTAGACCATGGCGCCTAACCATCTGGAAGATGCACAGTCTTCAAAGGTAACAAGCGTCGGATCCACGTAGGATCAATCTCTTCAGTGATGCTCAATCACTTTGGGTTTGTAGGTGTTTGGGTTTGGGTTTTCCTCACTTGATGATTTTTGCTCAAAGTCCTCGGAGGATGGGATGCTCTCAAATGACAGGTGTCAGTTTCTCTCGGAGCAGCCAACCAGCTAGTGGTTGTAGGGGGCGGCTATTTATATCCTAGGGAGCAGCCCGACATGATAAGACATAAATGCCCTTCAATGATATGACCGTTAGGTGGGAAGATATTTTGGGACAGCTGGCGCGTAGCACAACAATGGTCGAAAATTTGACTATCAAATTCCATAGGGCTATCATATTCCTCACTTGTAGGCAATCCGCACTGGCGAATTCCTAACTCCTTACTCAAAACAAATTCCTCAGAGACCTGAAGAACTTCATCTCTGTCACTGAAGAAATTGACTGAACTGCATGAGATTTCCAATGGCTTCACTCGAAGGGATTGGTAGGTGTAGGATTTTGAGTTGAGCATCACTTGGAAACTTTTCCTTAGTATTTCCTCGACCCCCTTTTACAGTACGATGTTTCCTATGACTCAAGAAAGAGAAAAAAGAAACTACGAAAACAAAAGTCTTCACGCTTCATGTTCCTCGAATGAATACCAAGTCTTCACGGTCGCACCAATTTCTTCACTTTCAAAGTCTTCAGAAAGTCTTCAAAAATCCAAAGTATTCAATCGAAGAACTTCATTTTTAGGGGTCAACTTTCTGTGTAAATATCAAACTCCTCATGGACTTATAGACCTGTGTACACTCACAAACGCATTATTCCCTTAACCTATAAGTCTTACATACACCAAAATCACTAAGGGGCACTAGATGCCCTTAGAATCTCCCCCTTTTGGTGATTGATGACAATATAGGTTAAGTTTTCAACGGGGATAAACATATGAAGTGTAAATACTGATATTGAGGAATTTGATTGCAAGATATAGAAGAACTCCCCCTAAAGATGTGCATAGTGAGGAATTTGCTTTTGAATCAATGCACACTTGAAGAGTAGAATCATGGAGATCTCCCCCTATATCTTGTAATTCATACATGCATTTAACATATAATACGAAGAATTTGAAATGCATGATGAAGTATGGTGACTGATGTAATTCCGCATGCGTGCATTAACATATATGAGAAATAAGCATGCAGAAGAACACAACAAAAGTATCAGACCACCATCGGGTTTTAAGTTTACAACACGATCCAGCAAAGTCTTCAAAAGAACGAGTTGTAACTTAGCAAAAAACGCCCATATAAGTAGACCCGCTTGAAGACTAACTCAAATTTCTCCCCCTTTGTCATCGAATGACCAAAATGGCCGAAAAATGAGGACTAACGCCCCTGAAGAATATCATCACTGAGTCGATGAAGGAGCGCTAGCATTGTTGGGGTCGGTTGTTGAGGTAGGGCCTGCCGCAGTGTCGTCCAAATCTTCATGCTTATCAGTCGCGCGTGATGAAGAATATGAGCTGGCTACCAAGGAAGGAACTTTGGTTTTCTTGAATTTCTTCGCTGGTGGCTGAGACTAGTCAAAGTCCTCCTTGAGACCCATTTGCTTCAGATCTTCTTCACCATATAGATGTGACAGAACAGCCCAGGTGCGACCGAAGACTTCATGGAGGTAGTAATGGTTTTTCTTCACTGCATTATGTGTAGCAGTCATGTTGTGAAGAATAGAACCAAACTGACGCTTAACCCATTTGTGGTTGCGATCGACCTTCTGGTGAAGACTGAGGAGAAGCTCACGATCAGTCATCACCATTGGAGCTGTGCCTTGAGGATTTTGCTTTGAAGCATTTGCGGCAGAGTCATGAGTGGCAGATTCATCATTGGTGGAGTAGGATGCAGCTTTGCAGAACTGACCATCCAATGGGCGAATGCCTTCATCAATACCGGCACTGGCCTTGACCTTTTCATCACTAAATCTTGATCACAGTGATACACATATTCATAATATTGAAACCAAAAGATGTAGAGTTAATAATGATAGTGCAACCTATTTGTGGCACTGCAATTTAGGTCATATTGTGTACAGTGCATGAAGAAACTCCATGCTGATGGGCTTTTGGAATCACTTGATGCTCGCAAACCATGCCTCATGGGCAAGATGACTAAGACTCCGTTCTCCGGAACAATGGAGCGAGCCACTGACTTATTGGAAATAATACGTACTGATGTATGCGATCCGATGAGTTTTGAGGCTCACGGCGGGTATCGTTATTTTCTGGCCTTCACAGATGATTTGAGTAGATATGAGTATAGCTACTTAATGAAACACAAGTCTAAAATGTTTGAAAACTTCAAAGAATTTCAGAGTGAAGTGGATAATCATCGTAACAAGAAAATAAAGTTTTTACGATCTGATCGTGGAGACGAAATATTTGAGTTACGAGTTTGGCCTTCAATTAAAACAATGTGGAATAGTTTTACAAACACATGCCACCTAGAACACCATAGCATAATTGGGTGTCCGAATGTCATAACCGTACTTTATTAGATATGGTGCGATCTATGATGTCTCTTGCCGATTTACCATTATCGTTTTGGGGTTATGCATTAGAGACAGTTGCATTCACATTAAATAGGGCACCGTCTAAAAATCCGTTGAGATGACACCGTATGAACTGTGGCTTAGCAAGAACCCTAAGTTGTCATTTCTTAAAGTTTGGGGCTGCAATGCTTATGTGAAAAAGTTTCGGCGTGATAAGCTCAAACCCAAATAGGAGAAGTGTGTCTTCATAGGATACCCAAAAGAAATTGTTGGGTACACCTTCTATCACACATCCGAAGGCAAGATCTTTGTTGCTAAGAGTGGATCCTTTCTAGAGAAGGAGTTTCTCTTGAAAGAAGTGAGTGGGAGGAAAGTAGAACTTGATGAGGTAATTGTACCTTCTCCTGAATTAGAAAGTAGTTCATCGCAGAAATCAGTTCCAGTGATGCCTACACAAATTAGTGAGGAAGTTAATGATGATGGTCATGAAACTTCAAATCAAGTTACTACCGAACCTCGTAGGTCAACCAGAGTACGTTCCGCACCAGAGCGGTATGGTAATACTGTTCTGGAAGTCATGTTACTAGACCATGACAAACCTACGAACTATAAGGAAGTGATGATGAGCTCAGATTCCGTGAAATGGCTTAATGCCATGAAATATGAGATGGGATCCATGTATGAGAACAAAGTATGGACTTTGATTGACTTGCCCGATGATAAGTGAGCCATTCAGAATAAATGGATCTTCAAGAGGAAGACGGACGCTAATAGTAGTGTTACTATCTACAAAGCTCAAATTGTCGGAAAAGGTTTTTGACAACTTCAAGGTGTTGACTACGATGAGATTTTCTCACTCGTGTCGATGCTTAAAAGTCTGTCGATCCATCTATGGACTGGTGCAAGCATCTCGGAGTTGGAATATACGCTTTGATGAGTCGATCAAAGCACATAGTTTTATACAGACTTGCAGTGAAGTCTGTATTTACAACAAAGTGAGTGGGAGCACTACAGCCTTTCTGATAAGTATATGTGAATGACATATTGTTGATCAGAATTATGTAGAATTTTCTAGAAAGCATAAAGGAGTGTTTGAAAGGAGTTTTTCAAGGAAAGACCTCGGTAAAGCTTCTTACGTATTGAGCATCAAGAACTATAGATATAGATCAAGACGCTTGATAAGTTTTTTTAATGAGTACATACCTTGACAAGATTTTGAAGGAGTTCAAAATGGATCAGTCAAAGAAGGAGTTATTGCCTGCATTGCAAGGTGTGAAGTTGAGTAGAGACTCAAAAACCCAACCATGGCAGAAAATAGAAAGAGAATGAAAAGTCATTCCCTATGCCTCAGTCATAGGTTCTATAAAGTATGCTATGTTGTATACCTGACCTATTGTATACCTTAGCATGATTTTGGCAAGGGAGTACAATAGTGATCTAGGAGTAGATCACTGGACAGCAGTCAAAATTATCCTTAGAGGACTAAGGAAATATTTCTTGTTTATGGAGGTGATAAAAGAGTTCGTCATAAAGAGTTACGTCGATGCAAGCTTTTGACACCGATCTAGATGACTCTAAGTCTCGATCTAGATACATATTGAAAGTGGGAGCAATTAGCTAGAGTATCTCCATGCAGAGCATTGTAGACATAGAAAATTTGCAAAATACATACGGCTCTGAATGTGACGGACCCGTTGACTAAACTTCTCTCACGAGCAAAACATGATCACACCTTAGTACTCTTTGGGTGTTAACCATAAGGCGATGTGAATTAGATTATTAACTCTAGTAAACCCTTTGGGTGTTGGTCACATGGTGATGTGAACTATTGGTGTTAAATCACAGGGAGATGTGAACTAGATTATTGACTCTAGTGCAAGTGGGAGATTGAAGGAAATATGCCCTAGAGGCAATAATAAAGTTGTTATTTATATTTCCTTATATCATGATAAATGTTTATTATTCATGCTAGTATTATATTAACCGGAAACTTAGTACATGTCTGAATACATAGACAAACAGAGTGTCCCTAGTATGCCTCTACTAGACTAGCTCCTTAATGAAAGATGGTTAAGTTTCCTAGCCATCACTACTAGGAAAAACCTTAGCAGTAGCGTTGGTTTTTGGACTACCAGTAGCGTAGGTTCCCACGGTACTGCTATGGTGCTTCAACTATTTTTTAGAAGTAGCGCGTGTTTTACCCCACGCTACTACTAAACAGACATACCAATAGCGCTGATGCACCGCGCTACTACTATTCCAAGCCTGCACTACTACTAAAGGAATAGTAGTAGCTCATCTATGATACACCCACGCTACTAGTAACTAATTAGGATTCAAAAAAAATCTACCTATTTCACTTTAGACATACGTTTCATAGTACTCACATACATGCATTTCATAATAGGTACATCTTATGCATAAAATCAATCATACATATCTGATATAGATAATTAATACATATATATACAATATACACCATGCGTATAGGTCGTCGGCGTCGGCGACTCCTCAAGCCGGCCGCGTTGATGTCATCGTCGACGCAACACCGTGACTATGTTATCGTTGTCGCCGCCGCAGCATCACCGTCATGATGTCATTGTTGTCGTCGTCGCCGCCGCAGCCCCATGTCAATATCGTCGTCGCCGCTGCAGCTTCATGTCCATGTGTTCCCTACTAGGAACTAACAAATCCTTGAATTAAACTATGAACCAAGAAAACTACTAGGAACTCACGAAGAACCTGGAGCATTAGTAAAGTATAACAATAACCTATAGAACACTAAGTAACAATAGCAGAAATAAAAGCATATAGCAGCAGCATAGTATATATGAATTATAAGCAGTACCAAACAGACCAATCCTAGAAATTGGGAAAATCCAACTTAAGAAGGATAAAGTGCTAGGCATGACCACAAGAGAAAGGAGATAAGGAATTCCAAGGCAGTACCAAGTCTTATTATAGATTCTTAATGCAAGCTTTTGAGGCAAATTGCAACAAGCAAAGGTTGTGTGCCAAGTAGAAGTAATTCTCAGGTCATTCGCAAGCAAGCAAGAAGGCATCAACAACAGTAGATGTATTACCAACATTGTACCTTTTACTGTCATGTCATTTCCATTTAACTCTTGGTTGCAGATGTATTATTGCTGTAGTACTAGCTAGTAATCATCAACAGTAACAACACTTGGTGTGTCAACTAATAGGCATCAGAACCAACAATGACCTATCTAGCTACGCAATGGTACTAGTATTACGGTCTATTTGACTAGCAGAAAAACATAGTTTGTCTAAAACAGAACAGATGGGAGTTTGTAGGTACCTGGGTTTGGTCATGGACGCCGAATTCAGGACAACTCATAAATCTATCAACTGAACATTTCTATGATGAACAATCCTTCAGACTTCTGAGACACATGGATCATTTGCAGCAATCAATGTTCATAGGATATGTCAGGACCCCGACTCAATGCCACATCGATCTAGCATGTAACACCTCATATCACTTTGCGGCCTCACGCACGGTATTCCCACGGGTGTCGCCTTACCTTTGCCCGGGACCATTTGCGCCTTTTGGCACACGTATATGATAGTGTCGCTAGCATCCATATGATAAGGAGCCCAGGCTGACATGGCTAGTCGTAAACCCAAAGTGGCACAGACTTACAGGGACAGGCATCCATGACCCAGCATCGAACGTGTCGGTCATCAGCGAGTGAATCCAGGCTGTAGCACTGGGCTAGCAGGACTCCGGTGAACCGGGCTGTAGCGGGCTAACAGGACTCCGGTATTCATCGCGTGACATTTCCCCGAAGGGACAGACACAGGAACGAAGAAGGACACATGCCGGCCAGCCTAAGTGTTCTGGAGCAGTAGCAAGCTACCATGGCTCAGTGGAAACACTAGGAGACATTTCCCGGTAAGAGAGGCTACTAAAGATAAACAACTAGATGGTCAGAACCCACACATACCAAGCATTTCAATAACATACACACAATATGCTCGATATGTGCAAATACAACATGGCATCACAACATGACTCTACGACTCAAGTAGTTTATTCAATAGGCTCCGAGGAGCGAGATATTACAAACATGGGTCTCATGACCCAACATTCAGAGCATACCCAATCAAAGCACAAGCGGAAGCTATCATGTCTGAGTACAGACATCTATAAATGAAAAAGGCTGAGAAGCCTGACTATCTACCAAATCCTGCCGAGGGCACAAGATCGTAGCTGAGGTAACAAGCTAAATGTCGAAGTCCACGTGGAACTACTAGTGAGACTGAAGTCTCTCTGCAAAAACATAAAATAGGCAAACGTGAGTACAAATGTACCCAGCAAGACTTACATCAGAACTAACTACATATGCATCATTATCAACAAGGGGATGGTGGGGTTTAACTGCAGCAAGCCAGCTTTGACTCGGTGGCTATCCTAAACTACGACTGCAAGCAACTCTTTTGAGGTGGCGCACACGAGTCCACATATTCACCATATCAATACACCACTATGGATCCACTCCCGTCTCCCTACGAGAGCGCCATCCATAGCACTCACGCTTATCTTGCGTATTTTAGAGTATCCACTTTCACTTGTCTATGAACTGATATAAGCAACCCAGAAGTCCTTTACCGCGGACACGGCTATTCGAATAGATGATGTTAACCCTGCAGGGGTGTACTTCTTCATACATGTTTCCACCACTTAGCGTCTGCACACGACATGTGCTCGGCAGACTTCAAGCGAAAGCCGACGTGGGTGTAGACCACGACCTACCTAAACACTCAAGTCTCTAGTCCAGGTTTATCGCCTATTCGGGTTCCATCCATGAGGAGATCCGGCCGGAGTTTCGCTCACAGCCCCAAACGATGTGAACAGGGTTCCGTGACACCAAAAGGGTGCCCGGTATACCCGGCCACGTGCCTACCGCATCACAGCCCACCCCTACGGTCAACACTGTCCACGGCCTCCAGCATACTACAAACACCAGAAACTACTTGCAACTCCTGGACAGAGGACAAGGGTGAATAAGAAGTCGAGCAGGGTCATATTTCAGGGCCCAATGTATGGTAGTAGCTGAATCATGGATCACAAACACAGAACTCAGTTCCTGAGGACGGCTTCAATGAGACAACCCACCATGTACTCCTACATGGCCTCTCACCGATACCTTTTACCAAATCGTGTTCACACACTTAGCTCACACATAGTAGGACATGTTCACACACCTCTGATTCATCCCCGATGAATCAGACCTGACTCAACTCTAAGCAGTAGCAGGCATGACAAACAGACATGAATGAGTAGGCACAACAGGGCTCAAACAACTCCTACTCATACTAGTGGGTTTCATCTATTTACTGTGGAATGACAGGTCATGCAAAGGATAAAGGGGTTCTGCTACCGCAGCAAGTAACAGATGAATCGTTGTTGTCCTAATGCAGTAAAAGAGAGCAGGAGCGAGAGAGTGGGATTGTATCGGAATGAACAAGGGGGTTTTGCTTGCCTGGCACTTTTGAAGATAACATTGAGTCTTCATCAGTGTCAACGATCACATCGTCGGTACAACGTCTACCGAGGGAGAACAACACCGGCAAACACAGAAGAAACACGATCAATGCAATGCACAATATGATGCATGCTTATGACATGGCAATATGAATGTGTTTTGAGCTAATGCAACTAGCAACATATTAAATGGGGTTGGTTTGAATACAAGATTCAAATTCAAACTCCATATGTGATTATTCAAATGTCATTTAATTGATTTGTGCTATACAGCAGCTATAAGTTGTTCTAACATGCATGAAAATGGTACAGATGGATTCCTTGATTTTTTCTGATAAGTTTTCATATATAAATTATTTAATTTGGGGTTACGGTTAAATTTCTATGATTTATTGAAGTTTAGGGCATTTTCTGAAATTTCCTGAAATAATAATAAATCCAGAAATGATTTATGGCGTCAGCACCACGTCACGGTGATGTCAGCAGAGTCAACTGGGCGCCCCAGGTCAAACCTGACCAGTGGGGTCCACTGGTCAGTGACTCAGGAACTAATCCCGGTCAAACCCAGTGCTGACTGGGGTTTGACCAGGGGTGGGGCCTACTGTCAGTGGCTGTAGGTGGTTTAGTTAGTTGGATTAGCTCCTAATGACGGAGCCACGTCAGCTCCCACCGGAGTTTCGCCGGCGACGACCACGGAGCACGGCGGGGGCACGCCGGACTTGCGCTAGGGCATCGGATTTGCGCGCTGAGGGCACCGGGGCGTAGCCCGGGCTCTCCCGCATCTGATGGGGTAGGTGGGAGGCTGCGGGGACGCCGGGGCTCATTGGAACGGAGCTCTCGGCGGCGCCGGAGTTCGGGTGGTAATGGGCGCGAGGCCCTGGTGGGGTTTTGGACAAGCTGAGCTGCGCATGGGCTTCCTGTGAGCCCTACGAGCTCAAAGTCGTGCTCGGACGCGACCGAAACAAGCCATGGCCGCGACGGCAACATGGCCGGCGGCAGCGAGCTCCGGTTGCGGTGAGACGGCGGGTGCAGCATAGGGGCGAGCGAATGGAGAGAGGGGAAACACGACGGGGCTCACCGCGATGACGACGGAACGCTCGGCGAGGTCGTGGAGGGTCCGGAGCCGACGAATTTGACGGTGATGGCCGGCGGGTCCGAGGTAGAAGACGAGCCCGGTGAGGTCGTTCGGGGGCTTCTGGAGGGGCGTGGCTCGGTGAGGTGGGGGACGGAGTGGCGGAGCTCCTGAGCTCAGCGGGAGGGCGAGGGGTGGCCGGTGGCTGCGGCAATCAGCGTCGGCGGCGATGGTGGCGTGTCGGTGGTGCTGCGGGAGAGAGCAGAGAAGGGGGGGAGGAGTACAGAGGGAGTGAGAAGGGCCAGGGGCTGCGTGGCGTCGCGGACGGAGTCCAGGGCGACGAGGGGAAGGCGGCAAGCAGGAGGTGGCCGGGGCATCGCCAGCGCTCGCCACCGAGTTGCTTCGGTGCGAGGGGAGGAAGACGACAGGAAAAGGGTGAGCTGGGCCGCGCTGGAGGAGCTGGGCCAGGTAAGTGGGCTGAGGTGAGCACCAGGTAGTCCTCTGCTCTTTCTATTTCTGTTTTTATTTATCTATTTTGTTCTGTGTTGTTTTAGTTTAGTAAAATACTAAACCATTTTATAAAATCCTGAAAATAGTTATGTGGCTAGAGCTAAAATATACCAAACCACATAAAAATGTTCCAGTATTATTGGACATATATTATTTATATATCAAATATATATCCAATGCAAATAGTTATTGAATTAATTCAAAGGCCCCAAAATAAATGTTTCAGTCACTCCAAAAATATTGGTTTGCATTTTATTCTTGCCAATATTTTTCAAAGCTGAAAAGGAACATTTCCTTGGAAGCATTTGAAGCAATTTTTAATGTTGATCATCATTTTTAGAAGGTTTCTGAGGCTTAGAAAATCCCTCAATTCAAATTTCATTTGAATTAAAACATGATGCTCACATGAGGTCTGGCCTAGTGCATAACAGGACCAGGGATGTGACAGGATAGTTCTAAAGTGTACCAGATAATTAGTTTTTTGTGCAAGCTAGGCAAATGAATTACAATCAAGTAGAGCTGAACACTCAACAGTCTTATAGACCTTACCACTTCCTATTTTTCCTTTTTGATTAATCGTATCTCTGATTTTTTTTCTCCCACTTTCTTTTTTGAGGTAATCTGATTGTTCTCCCACTAGTTTTCCCTAGAACCAACTCAACCGTCCCACGTCTAGCCTAAAAGATAATAATACCCCACATCTTATTAACTCATCAAATTAAAATATTATTTTGTTTCGTAAATGATAAGTTCTTACAAAATAACAATAATAATTGTTTAATAGTAACTTTGCAAGTTAATTCCTGGTGAACATAAGGTTGCTAATATTTTACCAACTAATGCAATAATAGACGTGCAACCACGTGTTTATGTTTTTTATAACATTTCTCCGTCCAGCCCAACATGATAACCCAGCCCACTAAATCCATGTATTTCGAGAAAAAATTGTAAATGGGCAGTAAATTCTAACATAACATACAAATGGGCTACATAGATGCTACATTATTGTTTTACCCAGCGCACCAAATGGACTCGCTGACATGTGGGACAATAAGTGAAAGCTTAAGCAAGGAGTTAGATTTATTTAAAATCTCATCTTCTTCCTCCAGCACTGGCGGGACCGCATGCTCCACTCTCCGGCGTCCAGCGGTGCTATTTCACGTGCCTTAGAGCGAGGCCATCCCTCCACTCCTCTGCACCTCCTGTTATTCTCCGCCGAGTGTATCCCCTGCTCACACCCGAACTAGTCAAGTCTCGCACTACTTTCTTTCTGCGACACTGCCGCGTCTTCCCCATCTCTGGGTCGTTCCTGTATAGGGCCTCACCATCGTCTTTTGCCTTAGTGCGCTTGGCACGGTGTGGTCAATGTGGTTAACAAGCGACAGTCATCAGAAGACGACTGTACATGGAGAGGCTGACAGTGGGGATGCACCACATTCATGGACACACGCATGGAACTACCTCATTTTTGTGCAAAAAATAATATTTCCTCCCCCTGACAGATGGGACCCACCAGCTACATCTTCGCGCACAAGGAAGTGCGTCCCTATTACGCACAGAATTGATTCCACCCACTAACAGGTGGGACCCACCACCTACATCTCCGCATGCAAGCAAGTGCCTCCTTATTACGCTGACAAAAAAGTTTCCTCTCCCTGACAGATGAGACCCACCAACTACATGTTCGCGCGCCAGGAAGTGCCTCCTTAATACGCGCAAGAAAAATAATTCCTCCCATTGCTAGCTGGGACCCACTCATTTCGACGCTGACTTGTGGGCCTACTAAGTTGACGCATACGCGTCGCTTTGTGAAATTAGTAAAAAAACAATACTAGTAGGAGTGACCATTAAATCTTAATCCAATTGTCGTACTACTTCTTCAACCTCTGATCTGCTTGCTCCAGGCGCCCAAACCAGCTCCGGCTGTATCGCCTGCTCGCGCCTCCCGTGGCCGGCTGTGCTGCCACGTAGGCATCACAGCCCCACACTATTCCCACCATTGGTCTGGCCTTCCCTTTACTCACACTCACCCCATGTTATTTTCTGGCGATGACAACCTCACACTGCAGCCGAACTAGTCAACCCTCGTACTCCCTTCTGCATGGGAAACCACTGCCTTGTCTTCCCCGGCTCCGGTTAGTCCCCTTCCTAGGCCTCACCGTCGTCCACCGCATTGGTGCTCTCGCCGCGGTGTTGTCAATGTGGTCCATAAAGTGGTCAGGCTGGCAGCTAGACCCACCAGCTACATCTTCGCGCGCAAGGAAGTCCCTTCTTATTACGCAAAAATAATGATTCCTCCCCCTGACAGCTGTGACCCACCAGCTTTATCTTCCCACACAAGGAAGTGTGTGCTTATCCTCCCTGATAGCTGGCGCCCACCAGGTCAAAGCGTACATATTATTGTATGTGTGGTCACGGACGTGTATATACATACCGATCGATCACTCTGTCTGCCACAATGAACCACGGACGAGTAAGGAGCGGTAGCAGTTTAGGCAGTCTCGTCTAAGTCCTGTACACATACGACAGCCGTGCTACAAAAAAGACAGCCATGTACGTACATATGGGCGTGGTCTCGAACACGTACAGCGATTGCGTCTAGCTAATCGGTAGCCAACTAGTTGGGTCGGAATGCGTCCTGTTCAATGGGAGCCAATCAGCTTGGACGGAACAGCCAAAACGGGGTCTGGCATACCGTAGTACGAAGGAAATGACCTTTTGTTTGACCACCTACGGTCGAAACACGGTCGTGTTCATTGTGAAGGGTCTGGCGTATAGCAAAACGGAGGAAACAGACTTCTGTTCGAGCTCCCACGTTCCAAACAGGGTCCTGTTAATCGGGAGGGGTCTGGCATACCACAAAACGGAGGAAATGGACTTCTCTTCGACCTCCTATGGTCGAAACGGGGTCCTATTCATTGGGAGGGTGTGGCGTACTGCAGAAAGGGACTCCACGGGCTACTTTTCATCCACTTTCGACTTCCTCCAGCCTCCACCTGCTACTGTTCATCCACCGTCTCCAGCCTCCACCAGCCACTATTCATCCATGGGCTACTATTCATCCAGGCTCCACCAGCTATAGTTCAAACGGCCTCCATGGGATCCTGTTCGTCCACCCACAACCGGTTGGGGTGTATGGCGGCCTCCTCGAGGTCCTATTCATCCAGCGACAAACATGTACTACCATGGGGTCATGTTCATCCAGCAGCAACAGCCTACACACGTCTGGGGTCCTGTTCATCCAGCAGCAACAGCCTACACACGTCTGGGGTCCTGTTCATCCAACCCCACCGGGAACCGTTCATCCATAGCCAACCCAACCGACTTGACTCACCCACGTCTCGACTCTATATACATATCGCGCATGCAACAACGTGCATTGTTAATCCAGAGGCAACCCAACCAGCTACCTAGCTACATCTCATACATGGGGGTTCAATCGGCTTCTGTATGCAGTAGCAGCGATCGATCGGGTTCAGTTAGCAGCGGAGGAGTCCGTCAGGTTCGGTTAGCAGCAAAGGGATCGATCGATCGGCTTCAGTACGTAGCAGTAGGTGATTGCTCGGGTTCAGTAAGTGAATGCCTCTCGCTCGTCTTCAGTTATTGTGACACGGCTCACGCCACTCGTGCGTACGAGAGAGAAACGTGCAAACCACAGTGCATCGCTCGGTCCCGACCACCCACCCTAACCGTGAACTTCACGAGAAATTTCCTCGACGACCCAAAGAATGTCATGCAGGTGCGTCCCCGGCCCGCATAGTATAAAAAGCCCATTTTCTGTCATGATTTTTTGTCATAGAAGTAGGAGCCCACCACATCTATGATGATACATGGTTTTGTCACAATTATCATCATAGAAGTGTCACAACCATGACATATTTTTTTGTTCGGGCCATAATGTCACAAATGTGTCTTTTTTTGTAGTGTAAGAAAGAGGACATGATGTAGACAAAGTAAACCCACACATGAATAAACCCCATCTTTTTATCCTTAATGGCAACGATACAAATATGAGTCATGTCCCTTTCTTTCACTAGGATTGAGCACTGCAAGATCGAACCAATCACAAAGCACCTCTCCCATTACAAGAAAAATTAATCTAGTTGGCCAAACCAAATCATTAGATTGGAGAGAAATACAGAGCTATAACAATCATGCATAAAAGAGTTCAGAGAAAACTCAAATAATATTCATGGATAATCTGATCATAAACTCACAATTCATCGAATACCAACAAACAACCTGCAAAAATTCATTACATCAAATAGATTTCCAAGAACATCGAGGAGAACATTGTATTAAAGATCAAAGAGAGAGAGAAGAAGACATATAGCTACTAGCTATGGACCAACAGGTCTATGGTAAACTACTCACACATCATCAGAAGGGTAGCAAGATTGTTGTAGAGCCCCTCCATGATCGATTTCCCCTTCGGCAGAGTACCGAAGAAGGCCTCCAGATGGGATCTCGTGGGACAGAAACTTGTGGTGGTGGAAAAAGTATTTCGGGTGGCTCTCTGATGTCAGGGGAATATTGGAGAATTTACAGAGGCAGAATTAGGTCAAGAGGTGCCACGAGGGACCCACAAGCCTGGCATGAGGCGAAATTATGTCCCGAGGTGCCACGGGACTCCCGAGCTTGTCGCTTCCTCGTGGCTCGTCAGGTCTTCCCCTGAACCTTCTAGGGTCCCTTCTGGTGTAGAAAAATTAATCCAAAGTTTTTTTCTCCGTTTGGACTCTGTTTGATATTGATTTCCTGAAAAGCCAAAAAGAAGCAAAAAACAGCAAGTGGCACAAGGCACTAGGTTAATAGGTTAGTCCCAAAAATGATATATAATTACATATAAAACATCCAAGATTGAGATTATAATAGTATGGAACAATAAAAGAATTATAGATATGTTGGAGACGTATCATTATTTTAGGGACGAAGTATGTCTGTCGGAGGGGGGTGAATGGGAGTTTTAAAATTTCTTTGGAAATAGTAGAACTCTCGGAACCCAGCATCGGAGCGAATGTAAACAATATACAACGAGCGAATATAAACTAACGAATGGAAACTAAAAGCATGCATCGAGACAAATCACATGATTGAAACATTTGTAATTTAAAGAGGAGAAGTAGAGGTAATGAGTGATGCTCGATGGCGACAAGGAATTTGGTAGACCAGTTTGCCCTTCTGCAAAGGACTACGTCTGGTTGGAGGGGTTGTGATTTAACACCGAAAATAAACTCTCTTCGCCCTATTCTCCTCGACAATTGGTTCATCAACCAATGTCGATCACTCATGGTAGATACATGAGGCAATCTTTGAATCTTTACATTCTTCTTCTTTGAGAAACACAATTACTCTTGGTCTCTGAAGAAATGGACACCTAACCGTCTAGAGAGTTTGCAGCTCTCAAGAGTAATAGGTGGAGTGTACTGGACATAGATTCGAGTGATGCTGAACCATTATCTAATTTTTCAGCTCTGGGGTTTTCTCTCGGTGGATTTTAAACTCAAATCACTTAGGAGAGGGGGTTACTAAACAAACTTCTGACAATCAAACAGAGCAGCCACCAGACAACGCCGGTGCGGGGTGTCTATTTATAGAGACAACCTTCCTTGCTGGGAAATGACCATTTTGGACACGTGGTCCAGCTAATGGCCAACCGACACATTCACAACGGTCGGATTTCTAGAGCAATGTTAACATTACTTGAGGACCAAGTAATGATAAATCCTTGGTCAGACACAATTCTTTCACAGCGAAGAAGATCCCAGTCTCTTGCAGGCAAGTATTTCCTCAGAACACAAAGAAATTTCTCTCGCAACATTAATAGGATTTGGGTTTAGCATCAGAGAATCAAAGCTTCGAATGCTACACCCCTCTTAGTAGTACGGTGGTCCTATGACTCAATAAAGAGAATTGAAACAACGAAATAAAAGCTATGTCTTCACTTCATGTTCAATCTTCTCGGTCGCAGTTAGCCCATTATGCTCAATAATTGATGCATTCATGAAACACACTCGTGTATTAGCTACACCCAATGCTCAAGTACGATCATAGTGCCCTTTAGTTGTTGCTTTATAAGAGAATATGGAGACTAAAAAATTGCATAAAGTAAATAGAAAGGCCCTTCGCAGAGGGCAGTAAGGATTTGTAGAGGTGCCAGAGCTCAAAGCGGAAAAAGATAGAGGTAAAACATTTTGGGTGGCATTCCTGTCAATGAAAACGACCTAGTTCCCAATACTTTCCATGCTAGATATATCATAGGCGGTTCCCAAACAAAAAAATAAAGTTTAGTCCTTTTTCCACCATACTTTCACATTCCACAGCAAAACAGAATCCACGGGTACCGTCCATACCAACACTTTCCAAGGAATTTATTATTTGACAACATAAAGTAAATTCATTTTTCATTTCGGGACTAGGCATCCCTAATACCTTTGCCGTACTCTCGTGCAATTACAAGTGAATAAACACTCATCTTGAGAATAACACATCTAGCATGGAAAAATATCAGCCACCCCCTACCGTTTCATGAGCGGCACGAGCACACAAAAAGGAAATTTATTTTGAAGATTAGAGATGGCACATACAAATTTTCTTAGAACGACACGAAAATACCGCATATAGGTAGGTATAGTGTACTCATGTGGCAAAAACTGGGTTTAACGATTTTGGATGCACAAGTAGCAATCATACTTAGTACAAGTGAAGGCTAGCAAAAGACTGAGAAGCATCCAACCAAGAAACGAGAAGTCTCACAAGGGAGCCTTAAGCTTAACTAACACACAATAATGCACCACAAGTAGGATCTAATTTCATTGCATAATTATAGACTTTCGTGCTTGCATAAGGAATCACAAACCTTAACATGAATATTCTTACTAGAGCATAATTACTCAACAACACGACTCACATATTATAACATCATATCGCAAAACTATTACAAATAATCAAGTTTATTTTGTCCAATGATCTTCATGAATGTTTTTATTATATCCCTCTTGAATATCTATCACTTTGGGACTAATTTCATATGTTGCTTTTGATAGCTCACACAAATCTAAGTGGAGAACATGAGCATAAAAATTTTCTTCTCTCAAAATAATTTAAGTGAAGCATGAAAGAATTTCTTAATTTTTTACTAACTATTAAATAAATCTAAGTGAAGCATGAGTGCATTTCTTCAAAACAATTTAAAGCACACCGTGCTCAAAAAGATATATGTGAAGCACTAGAGCAATTCCATAGCTCAAAAAATTTAAGTGAAGCAGGTAGAGCAATTCTAACAAATCATTGCATAATTTTGGCTCTCTCAAATAGGAGTGTCCAGCAAGGATAGATGACACAAAATAAAAAGGAAAACAACCAAAGACACATATAATACAAGATGCTCCAAGGAATAAAAACAGAGCTCCAAGTAAAATACCGATGGTCATTAGAAGAAAGAGGGGATGCCACTCGGGGGAATCCCCAAGCTTATTTGCTAGTTCCTCTTTAGTTAATAACTTGGGGTGCCATGGGAATCCCCAATCTTAGGCACTTTTCACTCCTTATTCCTTCATCCATCGTTTTCTCACCCAAAACATGAAAACTTGAATCACACAAAGCTTAACAAAAGCTTCATGAGATTCGTTGGTATAACAAAGAAAATCACTACTCTAAGTATTGTTGCAAACACATTCATAATTTATCTTTGCATTATATATGTTGTATTACAACTTTACCATGGCTCATACCCCCCGATACAAACCATAGATTCATTAAAATAAGCACACAACGCAAAGAAAACAGAATCTGTCAAAAATAGAACAGTGTGTAGCAATCTGAAAACTTCGCATACTTCTGTAACTCCAAACATTCTAAAAAATTAGGACAATGTAGGAAATTTGTATATCAATCTTGTGTAAAATATTTCAGAATTTTATCACGCTTCTGTGATTTATGAAAATTATTTTACTGGGCGCAAAAGTTCCTATTTTTCAACAAGATCAAAGCAACTATCACCCAACATGATCCTACAGGATTTACTCGGAACAAACACTAATTAAAACATAAAAAACACAATGATAACAGTAGAATAATTTTTCAGACACTCAAGAACAGAAAGGAAAAGGAAAAAATAATATTTATTCATTGGGTCGCCTCCCAAAAAGCGCTATCGTTTTATGCCCCTAGCTAGGCATAAGATTTCAACAATAATCACACGATAGATAGGAATAGAAACACAAGGATAGCATCATGAAGCATATGACAAACACATTTAAGTCTAACATACTTCCTATGCATAGGAATTTTATAAGAAAACCAATTATCATGACAAGAAACATCTAACATGTGCAAAGAAGAGGAATAAAACATTGATAATCTCAACATAACGAGAGGTAATTTAGTAACATGAAAATTTCTACAACCATATTTTTCCTCTCTCATAATAATTACATGTAGGATCATACTCAAATTCAACAATATAACTATCATATAAAATTTTCTCTTGATGATCCACATGCATACAAGTTTTAAAATCTTCCAAGTTAGTGGGATTGACATCAACTAAAGTCATGTTCTCTCCAAACCCACTTTTATCAAAAAATTCACAAGATTGAATAGTCTCCAAATATGTGGGGTTATTTTTACCTACAGTTGACATTCTTCCGAACCCACTTTCATATTATTGCAAGCATATTCATCATGAGGTTTAAATAAAATTTCAAGATCATAAGAATTATTGTCACCCCAATCATGATCATTGCAATAAGTAGTGGACATAACAAAATAAGCATCCTTGCAATTGACATTAATAGAATTTATAATAACATCATTGCAATCATGCTTTTCATTCAAGGAGCTATCATGAATCACTTTATAAATTTCTTCGTTTAACACTTCATCACAATTTTCAGATTCATGAATCTCGAGCAAAACTTCATAAAGATAATCTAGCGAACTCAATTCACTATCAATTGGTTCATCATAATTGGATTTTTCAGAAGATTAGCAAGTGGATGAGGATCCATAACAATAGATTTTTAGCAAGCAAAGATGTAAGAATAGAAGACACATGGCAACACAAGCAAACAAAAGATCAAACGAGAAAAAGGCAAACGAAAGAGAACGCAAATAAAAAGGTAATTTTGTGAAGTAGGGAGATGAAAACGAGAGGAAAATGGAAAATAATGTAAATTGCAAGGAGATGACATTTGTGATTAGGAACCTGATAGATATTGATGATGTCTCCCTGGCAACGGTGCCAGAAATTGGCGAGTTGTCGGGAGACTATCTTGACTTGAACCTCCCCAACAACGGCGCCAGAAATTCCTTTTGATGCCACTTGAACTACGTTGGCATTTCCCCAAAGAGGAAGGGAGGATGTAGCACAACTACGGTAGGTATTTCCCTCAGTGATGAGACCAAGGTTATTGAACCAGTAGGAGAACCAGGCAACACTATGTAAAGGTACTTGCACACAAAGAACAACTACTTGCAACCCGACGTGTAAGAGGGGTTGTCAATCGCTCCCTAGTAAAAAGATAGATAAATTTGTAGTAGAATCGAGAAATAGATCTCGCGGAAACGCGAAATAGAATAAATAAATAAAAATGCAGCAAGGTATTTTTGGTTTTTCGGATTTAATAGATCTGAAAATAAAAGCGAATAAAAATAGATCTCAAAGGAAAATATGATAAAGAATAGACTCGGGGGCCGTAGATTTCACTAGTGGCTTCTCTCTAGAAAAATAGCATACGGTGGGTAAACAAATTACTGTTGGGCAATTGATAGAACTTCAAATAATTATGACGATATCCAGGCAATGATCATTATATAGGCATCACATCCAAGATTAATAAACCGACTCCTGCCTGCGTCTACTACTATTACTCCGCACATCGACCGCTACCCAACATGCATCTAGTGTATTAAGTTCATGAAAAA
Source organism: Triticum aestivum (assembly GCF_018294505.1). Taxonomy (NCBI): domain Eukaryota; kingdom Viridiplantae; phylum Streptophyta; class Magnoliopsida; order Poales; family Poaceae; genus Triticum; species Triticum aestivum. The sequence continues at coordinate 297,745,601 of NC_057803.1, read as the reverse complement.
ATGGAGTAATGCAATAAGAATGATGATACGATGTAGACAAGATCTATTAATGTAGCAATAGGCCCCATCTTGTTATCCTTAATAGCAACGATACATACATGTCATGTCCCCTTCTGTCACTGGGATTGAGCACTTTAAGATCAAACCCATCACAAAGCACCTCTTCCATGGCAAGAAAAATCAATCTAGTCGGCCTAACTAAACCAAAGATTTGAAGAAGAAATATGAGGCTATAAGCAATCATGCAGATAAGAGATCAAAACTGAAATAACTTTTATGGATAAAATAGATTTGATCATAAACTCAAAGTTAATCGGATCACAACAAACACACCACAAAAAGGGTTACATCATATGGATCTCCAAGAGACCGTTGTATTGAGAATCAAGAGAGAGAGAGAGAGAGTAAGCCATCTAGCTACTAACTATAGACCTGTAGGTCTACAATGAACTACTCACGCATCATCGGAGAGGCACAAATGAGGATGATGAACCCCTCCATGATGATGTCTGGATTGGATCTATGGTTTCTGGAACTTGGACGGCTGGAATTGTGTTTCATTGACTCCCCTAGGGTTTTTGGATTTCGGGGGTATTTATAGAGCGAAGAGGTGGTGCGGGAGGCGGTCGAGGTGGGCACAACCCACCAGGGTGCGCCTGGGCCCCCAAGCGCGCCCAGGTGGGTTGTGCTCCCCTCGG